>NC_083760.1:65865089-65955089 GCF_963514075.1 Conger conger | reverse complement strand
TATGCACGTAATACAAAAACAAAACATTGTACAGCAAAAATGAAAATATATATTGTGTATAAAATGTGACTAATCATTGCTGAAGGTACTGCATTGACTAATGAAATATAAATGTTTTAAAATACTGGTCATGTGCACTCAGGTGCACGACCCTCATTCGCTCATCACTCCTGCTGAACCATAGAAGCTCATGAAAGCGTAAAACTCCATGCAGTTTCTGCTGACCGCCGATGTTTGTTTAACATGCATTTTCCTCTCAGGGTCAGGAGAAACAATCACATTCTTCCCTTTAGAACAAAAGACTGCTTGTGGTTTCTGTATAAACAGGCATGTCTGCCATACAGATCTGCCCTGTTCTCAGTCTGGCACTGATATGGGAACAAGCTGCATAATGAGGATAATTTTTGAATACCAGTCGATACAGAGAATCACATTTGGAGTGGAGTTTACCACATACGTGCTATACCAAAAACATGCATGTTCACCCTCCTACATGCTTGCACACGCACCTTAAATTTGGACATTTGCCCTGACTTTTTCCTTGTAGACTTATAGCTCTGTTGCAGAGGTTGATTGTGGCACGATGTCATCGATAATTATTTGATTGTGAATTAGAGCTAATTGTTAATAAGAGGGTGCACATTGAGGCAAAGAATTGCAATTTGACTGCATGTGATAAACTTTGTAGCTAAAAGACACTGCTAAAGTAAAGATATTGAGAAATACTGGATTTAAGAAATCTAAAATGAATTATTGTCTGGGATTTATTGTACATTATGCTTAATTGCTTGTTTGTAAATCTGTATTGACAGGTCTAATTTTTCTCTGCTAATACATTGGGCAAATACGTATGGAAAAATGAATGGCAACCCAACATTTATGAGGCAAAGGTGTTCATTGTTATTGATTCATTAAATGTATAAACACTGTGCATTTGTATTACCTACATAAAAAAATAAAATTCCTGAACATTCCTGATCCTGGAAATTGAATAACAATTTGACTCCCATGAACAACTGCAACACAGAATTGTATTCCTTAGTTTGTGGGATTGCTGAATGGTGTGGTCAATTTGTCTAGCATCCAGGTCAGCCAAATGCATACAGCCAAAGAGATGTAACATCCAGGCCAGCCAAATGCACAAAGATTACAGCTTTTCAGAGGCAGATCATGTAAGTGATAATATGTCTACTATTCCATTGACATTTGCCTGTGTTTCATCTTCTTCAAAGGCCATTCAGTCCTCATTTTCCGCAATAGATCTTGGGATAACCTATAAACAACCTCCAGTTTGACACAAGGACCCATGTATTATTGCTGAACCCCCCAAACCCCTGTGATCTCTCTGAATCATTAGTATTTCAAGCATGAATCTGTTGGGCTGTATGGCTAGTAATGCTGTGAAAACATGAGTAAAACACTCAAACATTTCACACATCTCTGTGACCTCACTGTAGCTGACTGTGTGAAGAGCATGTGGCTAATCCTCATTGAATAATATGTTTCAGATGAAGCCCATATTGTGATTTAACCCATAAAATAATTACAAATGTAATTCCCTGTGTAGAAATACTCAGTGGTAGGCTTATGTTCAAATTCTTTCTTCCGGTCGATACATTTGGGACAAATAAAGGCTATTGTCCATATAGGAAACGGAGCATTTATGTGAGCTTGTATTACACTGAATCTGGACTGGGGTTATTGTACCCATTGGGATTGTAAGGTGTAGCAGAACAGCAAGTACATAGGACCATGGCACAAACTGCAGAAAATAAAGGAATGATTCTGTATGAATGATGATGCAATTACATTTACTGAAATTACACAAAGCTTTTTCAGGGTAAGGGAGTTGAACTAAAAGTTTATGATATACATTTCTTTAGCAACCAACGTGGGCCTGTGTATGTCCAATCCCCACCCTAATGTGGAATGCTGAATCTGCAACTGAAGCCACATTCATTTACAATGTGGGAGAGTGTACATCGTGGTTCTCCTCCCAAACGTGGTGGCGCCAGCTGCTTCTTTTCACACCAAGTTTGTACAGAGCGGAGTTGGAGGAGGAGGACTTTTCATATGGGGCCATGAGATGCAGTTCACGGGCAACCAGAATGACCAGCGGGGGTCACCAAAGAGTGAGGAAACGTGGACTTCTGACCACCTGAACCCTCCAGTACCCTGGCATATGCGATCGTCTGTTGCACAAGGCCCTACAGAGGTCCCGGCTGCAATTGGCACAGCCAATTTCCGGATTCGATTCATGGCACTGAGAAGAATATAGTTTTTAAGAAAGCAAACATTTCTGGCAATTACATATGTGTTTCTTGCTTTAGCCCTTGTTGATATTGTAGATCACATGTGATGTAACCAAATGCTTATCAGAGATAAGAAAGTGACACAAACTTATAGCACTTCATCATGGAATCCCCAAGAAGGAATGCAGGCTACAATTTCTTTGTTTCTCTGGTTTTATTACAGTTCCACAACTATTGTGCAATTACTGATTTTCATGGAGAAAATGCTAAATGTAGGAATGGTTGGATTCTTACTTAAATACAAAAAATGGCTTCATAGTTAAATATTTTCAAAAGTTAAAACATGTGACTAAAATGTCAGTTTAAAAAAACTGCAGTTTTTCACACAGTTTCCCTACTTGTAATTCTTGTAATAAAATGTATGATTTGTTGTAAAATACTGTACATGTGTAAAATAAAAGTGTATATTTGGTTTAAAACAAGTATATAACTTAATGAGTTAACTTAATGGGAATTTGTCCAGTTAAACTGCAGCAGGATTGTATCTTTCCAGTGGTTCTTATAAAAATGTATTCACCAGTTGTTCCCAAACAAAATGATAAAGAAAAACGTTGCATTTTACTTTTCAATTATATGAATAATTGTAACTTGTGTGACCAATCTCTTGTGATCCCACTAGTCACTGCTGTTAAACGCTTCACTAGTGTAACTGCAGCATTTACTCTACATGTGTTTTGAAAAGCTTGTAAAAATATTACTCTATATAGGAGCTTTGGAGCCTCAGATAGATAACTGTGTGGATAATTGCTAACTAAAAGAACGAACAGAAAGGCCAGGCAGTAAGAGCAGTCGTCTGGCAGTCGGAGGGTTGCCGGTTCGATCCCCCGCCCGGGCTGTGTCGAAGTGTCCCTGAGCAAGACACCTAACCCCTAAATGCTCTTGACGAGCTGGTCGGTGCCTTGCATGGCAGCCAATCGCCGACGGTGTGTGAGTGTGTATGAATGGGTGAATGAGAAGCATCAATTGTACAGCGCTTTGGATAAAGGCGCTATATAAATGCCAACCATTTACCATTTAAAGAACAGGTGTAATCATGCCACAACCCTCCTCATCTTCATGAAATAAAAAAATAAAAAACTTTCCTACTAGAGGGTGTGGTACAGCTCCATCATGTCTTCTATCAATCTTCAGACTACGCAAATCACTTCATTCCGTAACCTCAAGATGACTCCTCCCCGCGTGGTCGCGTCTCTTCTCTCTGTTCTGGGCCCACGGTCAACGTGGCCAAGAAAACGTCCCACAGTGGTGGGCCACAGGACAACAAGATGGTCTTCTGAGGAGACTGAAGATCCACCTCTTCAGACTTGTAGCAACTCCACTTTACTAATTCAGATTATATGCTTATGGTTTATAGATTATATTTGTGTGGTTATACTGTATGTGTGATGTTGCTCTTTTATATTCCTGATGTTCTCTGCTTTTGCTGGTTGCTCTAGATATGGCATCTATTTATTAAGGGTACAGTAATGTGAAGTGAACACTCAGTTATGAGGCACACAAATCGTATCACAATACTATACTGCTAAAATTATTTCGTTGAATAAGGCACTGTAAAATAGTTATATTTTTTTACAAGTCCTGTGAGACCCAACATTGTGAATAATATAATAAAAATAAAAAGTATTTCTTTGCATATTTGGACAATGCAAGCATCCATTAAATTTATGTTTTACAGGGTTCACTGACACATGTTTTAAATAGAGTGTTTTGGAATTAAGAAATTTGGCACATTCTGTATGTATGAAGAATGTTTTTCAATATTCTCTGTGGCAGGACTCCACCCACCACACTTTTTTTTATGCTAAAGAATACAGAACAGCAACAATAACTTTAGAAGCCTTGAAATTATAAAATAATCATACATATCATACATCATGAAAAGGGATATAAACTTTAAAAAAGTAATGCCTTGTTAAGAGCCTCGTCTTTAGGTTTTTGAAACTAAAGCATTTCTCAAAAATAACAAAAGGACTCAAACTCAAATGTTGCAAATGTTGCAAATAAAAATCCGTCTTTCCCTCTCTCTCACTCTCTCTCTCCCTCTCTCTCTCAGTCTCTCCCTCTCTCTCACTCTCTCTCTCCCTTTCTCTCTCTCCCTCTCTCTCTCAGTCTCTCCCTCTCTCTTACTCTCTCTCTCACATTCTCTCTCCCTCTCTCTCTCAGTCTCTCCCTCTCTCTTACTCTCTCTCACAGTCTCTCTCACTCTCTCTTTTTCTCTCTCACACACACAATCCCGTTCAGTTTGCTTTCCATTCAAGGCTGAGTCACAGAGAGATCTAGGCAAACTATTCCGGCAGCCGCATTATGTAAAACTGGACTTGGACTTGGAGAGTAGCCCCTTTGGATCTGCTGACCGCTCCTGCTCCTTCACAGGGAATACACAGTGCCTCAGTGGTCCCTATAAATATTTATGGGACAGTGGAGGGCATTAAGGAATTCCCTCTCTGTATTTGCCTCCCTGGCTCAAAGATGCAACCATATTCTCAGAATTGTAGTATGTCTTTTAATACCAGGCATAGTTGATTATACTTGAGAGGATAGTTGACTACACAATAAGTACTGCTTGGTCTAGCACTTGTTGATACAGTATTACTGGCCATGTATTACTGCTGGTCTTAACAGTTCTTAATGTGTATGTGCAAACTGCATACAATGTAATGTGTTGCATCACCAAACCTCAAAACTGAGAACTTGACTCATGTTTTAATACCTAATGAACCTGTGATCATGAGCAGTTTGAATGTTTTATGAAATCATATCTGAAGCTTGACAGTCATTTAAACTAAATTATGTTTACACAAATTTACAGCATCAAACCAATTAATGGTCAGCCAAGATTTCAATGCAAGGTTATTTGAAAGAATGAGAAGGACATGAGGCTCTCATTCTTTCAATAAAGGTTGCTGAAACAACATCCAAGGTTGTAAGATATGCAGGACAAATATGTGCCCAAACACAGGTTTACCAAGCTATTTGTGTGTGTGCCTGTGCGTGAGCATGTGTAAAGACAGTTGAGTGGAGGACTGAAAGATGACACTCAACAGGAAGAAAAACTCTTCTCATAGTCTAACAAAGCTTTAGCAAGCAAAGCTGCACACAGCTTTAACAAACAGAACTGATAGGTAACAGATAATGACATTGATCTTCACAGAAAATGCTGGGGTAACCAGGCATGGCAATGCTGGATTTAGGTATGACTTCTTCACTAGATAATATAATGTCTCCAGAAATGTCCCATAGGTTTTTAAAGAATGAATACAAAAGTAATTTAACAAAGGTCAACTCAAGGTTGAAACTTTTCCATACATATTTTGTATTTAATAATATACAGATGAGAAGAAGCCTAATATTGTAGTAGATCTTGGTTCTCCTTCTCTCACACACACTCTCTTACACACTTTCTCTTTTGTGTACATGTGCACTCATTCTATCCTGCCCCCCCTCTCTCTCTCTCTCTCTCTCTCTCTCTCTCCCTCACACACTCTCTCTCTAACACACAAACACTCACACTCACACTCTTGCATACTGTACTCTCTCTCTCTCCCTCCCTCTCTCACACATTCCTCTGCAGTCACTCAGTGGGGAAAGTGTAGAGCTGCTGTGTGTGAAGTCTCAGCAGTGTACAGCCCCCTCTCCCTATAAACACACACAGAAGACACAGAAGGAGCAGAATGGACTGCGAGCAGACAAACCCCTGCACAGCCTATGTGTGAAGAGTGCATACCCTTTTTTTGTGTGGATAGATTGGGAGACCTGCTACCAGTCGAGAACAACGCACCGGTAGAGCATCAGGGCAGCGATGTTCCACAGGCTCAAATGTCCCTGGACTCAAGTCTCTATATTGTCCAGTGGGACAAAAAGTGAAATCTCAGCTGATCGTATCTGCAATAGACCTCAGAATCTGCTGGAGTTTTGAAGAGAGGAATCTAACTTTTGAAAGAAGGACTCTACCCAGGAATCACCTCAGTAAGGATCCTCAGTTTTCTCCTTGGCTCTGTGGCCACAAGTGGGATATGTCTCCCTGCCTCTGGCTCTGGCTGACAGCCCTATTGGTAAGAGCTGGTGTGGCACAGGACCAGCGCCCAGACTCTGAGGGCACTGCTGGCACAAGTAGCACCAGTGGTAGTAGCAGCAGGCGACGCTACAACCGCATACAGCATGGAGGTTGCACCTACACCTTCCTGCTGCCAGAGAATGAAGGCAGTGGAGCCCCCTGTTGGGATGGAAGGGCAAGGGTAAGAGCAGGTGGCCAGTACAATGGTAATGCTCTTCAGAGAGACGCACCACAGCTGGGACAGGACTTCTCTGAGCAGAAGATCCAGCGTCTGGAACATATCATGGAGAACTACACCCAGTGGCTTCAGAAGGTGAGTGAGTGTGTGTGTGTGTGTGTGTGTGTGTGTAAGGGAGAGAGAATGATAGAGAGAATGTTATCTGTCTTTATCTGTATGGATATACAATCTCTTATTCAGAATGACTCACAACTTAACGTATACTGTACAATAATTTGAAGCAAACAAGATAAAACAACCATAAAACCATAGCGACAAATCCTTAATCCCCCATGAATATCGCCATGATAGCTCAATTATCAAAACTGGATATTGCTGTGTTAACGCTTAATTTCGCCTGATGGTGTATAGCTGTATTATAGTGAGTGTGGTTGCGCACTATATGTTTGTGTTGGTTAGCTCTTTCATTGAAAATAGAAATCCAACGGATCCCGATACAAGACCACTCATTCTGTAGGTAATATAAAAATATATGTGCTTTTTCTAATTTCATGACTGTACATTTTATTAAATTTGAATTAGATCTCAAAATTCTACATTTGATCATGAATTGTCCATAACATGGGGAGACACAATGCTAACATGAATGAGCCTAATCTAACATTCTATATGAACATGAGATCATTATGTTCAGCAACGTTATCGCATGCAGGTAGTAGCTAAATGACATTCCATACCATATGAACAGCAAGCTTACAGCAGCCAGTCTTGCAGCAAAGCAATGGGGGCCAAAAGCTAAGTTGGTGTACGTAAACAGAAAACTTACAGCAAAACTGCCAGCTATAATGCTTTATCGGGCTCGACATAAACACCAACAAAGTGAGTTCACTAGACTAGCCAGCTGGCTCTAGCTACATGGAAAAATTATCCAAATGGCAGCTAGTTAACTAGCTTGCCTATAGCAATATCCTTTTAATTCAATTCAATTTTATTTGTATAGCGCTTTTTAAAAGGGCCTTTGTCGCAAAGCAGCTTTACAGAGAAACCGGGCCCCAAGAGTACGCCCAGGGGAACAGTGTCAAGGAAAAACTCCCTGGAAACAGGAAGAAACCTTGAGCAGAACCTGACTCAGTAGGGGAACCCATCTGCCGCTGGTTGACACCGGTTTGTAGAAACAATGGTTTTAAACAGAAAACCAGATTAAATAAAAGTATATAAATATCCAATAACTTGAAGCTTTTAGCTTTTGAAAGTAGTTTGCGATCTATTGTTACCTCGCTAGCTAGCTGGTTGGCTGATGTGGGATATTTCTCATTACACATGACATGAGAGAACATTCAATCTCACTAGCAAGATAATAATATGCAAATACCGTGTTGACAGCAGACAACTAGCATGTCCTTAAGCTTTGATTTAATAAATGTGTTTAAGACAGCAGCATTATCATTGAATTAAGTATTAATTTAACCTCCCGTTGTAAAAACCAAGGAAATGAGTCACAAAAACATGTTTTAAGTGAAATGTTTGTATTTGCAGAAAGCCTCAAAAGAAAGGAAATTTAATTTATCAGCTCTAACGCTGACATAAACCTGCTCTCCATTAAGGTATCAGTACAAATCTTTGACTACAGCCCTGTAATTTATATTTAGTCTAGAACAATACTTTATAATTTCTGCCCAATTATATGCATAGTATTATATGCAGTATATTTGTAAATTCAACAGAAAATTATTGTAAACATTACATACAACATTATAAATTATTTCAACAATTATTATCAAAGTGATTTGTGGGTGACACTATCATTGTGTGACTGTGAATGCACTGCCGTTTTTTAATTGGTCAATTACTTTTGGTCAAGATATGTGGTCCCAAATTGGACACATGGATGGAAATTGAGCATACTTTAGAAGTGCAAAATAAGTATATTGCCTCTAACTTTAATATCCAAAATTTGCAATACATTTAGCACGCCTGCTATTGAAATTTTGTAGTGGGCCATTGTAACATGAGACATCATTCAGCAAATGTACAATGACCTACAATGACCTCTTTCATACTTGCGGATAATGGCACTTCAGACTTAATGGGCTCAGTGTTTTATGGTCGGTGCTGTTGCAAGCCGTCGCACTGGCAAAGTGGTATTTTTGCGAAGGATTTTGATATGGCTGAGCCATTTGGTATTTCACAATGCACCAGTGGGAGGAGAGCCACTGCTGTGTGTGTCAGTCAAAATCAAGCAGCACGCTGCAATTTTGGTGTCAGTCTGGTGTGCAAATTGCAGTGCCACCTCCCACCTGCTCAGACCATATCTACACCACAAGCCATAGCCAGCATGAGCATATTCATACCCTATTCAAAAGCAGTGGTTTCCATGGATTAGCCTGTATGCTGTCCAATTTGGCTTTGATATACACTCACTTTGATATAAATGTGAACAATTTCAGAAGTTCTCTTATTTATGATATTTGTTGCATTTTTTTAACAAAAGAACATCTCTGGAGAAAGACGACATTATCCTCCTCTTCCATTGCAGTAGCACTGTATACTATGGAAATTGGCAGTATGCCCTGCACAAAGTGCATGTAAAATGCTTATGAAAACATGCCTACTGATAATATATTTAGCTTAATTCAGCCCATTTTCCACCTGCACTGCACGTTTTGAGCTGCATGCTCCTTCATTGGTCTTGCATGATGGTGTTCACACTAGCACACTGGGAACAGATTGAAGGTTTAACACATGAGGACTCACTAGCCCAGTTCTTAACGTCTTGTCTCAAACTTGAAAAATCTCACAGAAACACGACTTGTCACAGAGGAAGTTAAAAAAGGTCCTGTTGAGCATAAAACTCAGACTTGGATTTCAGGCTTTGACCAATTCACACTATGCAGCTTATGAGCCAGCTGATAAAAGCACACTATGCACTTACAGATAGAATACTGGCAATTAAGTGAAGTGTTGCATTTGATCATTTGGGTCCTGTATAAATAAAATTAAATTGAAAAAAGGTCTCATGAGACTTATATGACCCATACATTACAGAGCATCCATATAAAGATATGGAAGTGCTTCAGGATGATTATGGATAATGACAGTGGCTCATCTGGTAAGTACAATGATGAGGTTAATATGCAACATTGACATATGGTATCACTTTAAAAATATGTATTGCAACTTGTAATTCATTAAGCAATAGTTTTTCAAGGATGTGTCTCTACAGACCAGATTTCATTAGTATTTGGCAGCCAGAAAAACAATGTCTCTTTTATATATAATATAGGATGTCATATGGGAAGAAGAACTGTCTAGGCCTATTAATGAATGGTAATATACAGCATTGAGAAATCAGGCCCAGTCCGCTCTGCTGTTAGGTACAATCTGTGGACCTGGGTCATGTGCTGATGTGGGCCTTTATACATTTGACCTTGTGGTTGATTCTATGAGGACTCCTGCACATATATCCTCAATGTAGTACTAAAAGTAACGAGGAGCCAACGCTTGATACAATTAAAATAACAGAAATGCAGTAGTGTGTCACACGGATCTCTTCTGCTCGAGTGTGCAAATGATAGTACCTTATATTGAAAAGGTTTGCCAAGTTAAATGTATCTGTTTCCCGTGACTTTCATAATATCGTTTGGGAAAAAACACTGATATTCTTCTCAGAAGACAGCTGTTGAAAGGCTTACAAAGGTTTATAAATATCAGGGAGACATCAAACATCAAATAAATAGCATGATCAGCTATTTACAGTTTAGCTTCGTTCCAATTGTCTGCTTAATTCTGTTTGTGAACATCTGATTAAAAATATGAATACATTAATTGTGTATTTATGCCCATTAGCAGCTGGATATGCACCAAATTGGTGTTTCACAGAATAGTCTAGTCACTGTGAGGCCATGTTTTATTGAATTAACAGATATACTGTATTTAAAAAAAAGATTGTACATATTTAAAGGAAAAAATTAAATAGCATAGTTTTTTTAAAATAGCATAGAAATAATTGAAGCCTATAACACAGCCTGCATATTGATGTTTCATAAGTAGACAGAAACAGGCAGAGATGAACTAAGTGTTGTGTCTTGTATGACACCAGATGGTAGTATGATAAATGCAGAGCAATTTGTGTGATGACCGCTAATGATATCACTTCCTCCCTCTATTTAAGCTGAGCTGAGCAGCTGATTTGACGCTTGATTTTCACTTGTTCTTGATTCCTTCTTCATGCATTTCTTAGACTCCTGAATGAAGTGTTTTTCCTGGAACTCCTTTGTGGATTAACATTTAAATCATATTATTACATAAGTAAGTATTACATATGTCATCTGCTGTTTTGGATAAAATTCCTGATAGACTAAAAGGCATAATTACTTTTGAATGGTACCTATTAGCAAAGGTTTTTTTTTAAATGGCATACTTTTTGTATAGGAACTAGTAACAAGTCTGGAAATGCGCATTCAAATTTTGTGAGTTGTACAATGAAAGGCAAATTTCTTCAAAAGGCTGAGCTGCATCTGCCTGTGGACAATGTTATTATGACAGCTTGGTGCATGAGGATGCCTTATGAACACAAATAATACAACATTTAAAAGATGACATCATATGAATAACACAGGAAATGCGGTTGTCTTTCAATGTGAATGTTTTAATATTGAGAAATGAAAACATCTAAAGTGAAAAAATCTATTTGGGAATATTCCTTGAAAGTTTTTGGTAACTTCATAACCATTCTCAAGTCCATGCTCCATCCCATAAGAATATTTTCTCAACGGTTACCTGTGAAGGTTATTTAAGATACTATGTGATATATTTCCATTCTCATGTCATGATTTTTATAAAGCATAGTGAGAATTAACATAATTCTCAAAATGTCTTTTCAACAGTGGCCGGGATATATTCACAGAATTTTCACTATTGAGCTGATTTATGGCTATTTTCAGATCTAATCTAGACCATGGACACCTATGACTAACCTCTATATTTATTTTTCTGACCATAAAAGTCTAAATGGTCTACAGAGACTACGGTAACGACTTCTGCCATCACCACTAATCTCTTAATGGCTATTCTGTCCAGGCCTAGATATCAAGCTTTTTATATTTTCCAGCTTAAAATACAGCAAAAGCAGCTCAGTCATACATGACAGACCTGGAATGTGTGACCACACACACTAAAAGGCTCCCTAAAACAATTCCTGTGGACAACAATAGCACCTACCGCAAACCCGAATGTGGTCTTCAGCTTCAGCAACAGTTTAAGTATTTCACTCAACAAAAGAGTTGTTTTCCTAGCCAGTCCGTATATCTCAACCTTGTGCAATGACTGCCATTCAAACTGGCTCTGGAGAGAAACCTTTTGGTGGATAGCAGGCGCCTCATTGTTGGTGCACAGATGGCAGTTGACGGCTCACTGTGCACTTCTGCAGATACTGGAATGACATCATGCAGCTGCCAAAGAAGAAATGTGTCAGACTTGTGTCCGCGCATACATACAGCAGGTAACCGGGTGAGCACGAACGCTGGTCCTATTATTGTTACATTACGTAACGTATTTGCTTAGCAGACATCCTTATCCAGTGAAATTTACAGACGGTGGTGAATTTAAGACCTGTTGGGGGAGGGGGTCATCTAAAAACTGTGCAGGGCTGTGTTTGCCTTGCCTGGGAATCATGCCAGCCTTCTCACTTTCCTTGGAATACCACTGACGCTGCTGTCATGGTTAATCACAGATAATGGTTTATGAGCCTCTCCCTGTCCAGCTCCTTCCCCACTTACACTGTACAAAACACACACATGCACTGGTGAATAGATGCAGTGAGGGTTGCTATGAAAGCATCGCTTTACATTAAGTCAAAGGTCTACTTAACACAACAGGGTGAGAAAAGAAAGAAAAGGCCTCTATAAGCTCATACAAGGGCCCCGGAAATGTTGCCAGCAATTCTCTTGGCTTTGTTTGCATTGATTTTTAGCTCTAATAATAGTTCATGAGTATTGCAGCTTGTCCTGGTTATTTTGGTGATAGTTATCATGGATTTGGTGGTTATCACAGATGCAATGTACTATTATAACCTAGCAAATGAATCATATGCTACTGTGCTTACAAATTTAAATATTTATGGCAATAATTAACACTGCTATTAAAAACGAATAGAAGTTGATAAATTCCAAAACTCAGAATCCTTTCTGCTCATGGAAAACATGTGAGCCCTATTCAAACTGAATTCAAAATTACATCAAAATGGCTAATTACTTTAAGCAAAACGTGTTTTTGATTTTTCCAATGGGACATGTTCATTTGTGTATGATGTACTGTATACTGGTATGATACATTTGATATTTACATTTTTAAATATAGAGCACTGCATGTTTTAAACCAACATTGCGGACAGAACTAAGACAAATAATTAAATAGATGTGTTGTCCTTCTCGCAACAATGACAGCTCCTGCAGCCCTGGGTCTGATTAATTTCACTGTCACTATGGTAAGGGGACTTCAAAGCAACCTATTGAGACCCGGAGCAGCAGAGCCTTAATGGAAGCCCTGTAAAGAGCCAGACATTCTCATTTCCTACCACCCCACTCCAGCTTCTCTGTTAGAAATGAAGGAACAAAATAAATAAATAAATGCAATGCTGATCTGAAGAAGGTATTCAACTGTAATGTGGTTAAACTTAGAGTTTCTTTGAAAGTGGGTTGGATGACTGAGGCTGTTGTGGCACAATCTCTCTCTCTTTCCCTCCAGTTCCCAGGTTCCACAGTGCGTGTTACCCCCGCTCTCTTGTCCTGGCTAATTAGAGGTATAATCAGAAATGGCTGGATGCCACAGACTTGGCTTTGTGAGTTTCATCATTGTGGATTCTGAGATGGAGCCAAAGGGACACATTGCATTTGACCCCAGTGAGATCACTCTCTCTGCCAGCTCAATCAATGTCATGTAGTCTTTCAACCACATTGGTGGGATGTGTTCAGAGACCACACTATGGAGTAGTATTGAGGGAACTCAAGTTCTAGCCTACAGCTTTCAAATGACAGAATGGGGGGTTCACGGTGTGATGCGACACACATTCTAATCAGAATTTGCAACTGAGGTTATGGTTTGTTTAAAATGTAAATAAAAAAAGTTTTTCAATCAAATAAAGTCTGGAAACTTGAGATGGCCCTGGAAAAATATTTATTTCATGGTTGGTTCTTTTGCAGTGGATTGATCCAATTTTGGGCATCCAGGTCCGGCTTTTTGGCTAAATTCATTGTCTTTTGTTCATGATTCTATGACACCTTAACCAGAGCCCCAGGGTCAATAGATGGAAAACAAACTCATAACATCCAAGACTATACTACCATATTTCACAGGCATGCACTTCATTTCAGCATAAGTGTGCTACTTCTACTGCCAAACCCACTGCTGGTGTGAATGGCCAAACAGCTCATTGTTGAATGACTTCTGAGCATCCTGCCTAGCTCCAATCACAGTTCCAATGCCCTTTAGCAAACAGCAGGCACTTATTTTTGACTTCCCTCAGTTGAGGCTTTTTCTGGCAACCCTTTTCTGGCAACCCTATTGGCACAGAGCTAGTGTTTCTAGCAAAGCTTTAGCCTCATGGGCATGGGAACAAGATGCATTTGTGTCCTCTTTCAGGCAGGTTTACCTCACTGCTCCAGTTATTTTAAACTTCCTTATTCACATAATGGGATGGGGGAGGTTGTATCTTTAGTTTTTAGTTTTTTCGATATGTGAAAGTGATCAAAATCCTATGTCATATCGACAATGCTTAACATTCATCTCTGCACTGTAACATTTAAGAAACATGGATGTAGAGAAGTGTTTCCTGTAGCCTACAGTTTGCAGTGAGCTGCAAGAATTAAATCAGCATGGCCTCTGTAGACTCAAAGGAACAACTGACTAAAGAGAAACTGCAAGATTGTGTTCTGCTCAATCTGGGATTATCAAAATAGCTCAATTGGATTAAATTAATTTTACATTGCATCAAAGTACAGTTTGTGACTGAGGCTAATATAAACCCATCTGAAGAGACTAGTTACTGTAGCTGTAAGCTTGCTTACTGTTACCCAACTACAGCTTACACGCTTGTATAATGTAGTCTCAATTCTCAATCAATTAGCTTTCCATAAACTGTATTTGGTATGATGGCACTCATTTACACATTTATTCGTTTTTATTTCTGAGTAAAAAAGCAACAAATACAGGAGCGAGGATACAGCTGGGCACCCAAAACGGTCTGCACACCCTGGAGAGACCGGCGAGTAGAAATGCACATTATCCTGCCAGAAATTGCTGGACAATCACAAAAGAAAACATTTATTGTGCATTGGTTATGTTCTAAAGATTACTGGTATAAGCATGAAATGAGCATGTTCGATAAGGGATGAATGAATGGACAATAGTAGCAAAATAGTAGCAAAATACTCTTTGACTCTTAAGTCAAATAATTTAGCTTGCTAAAATGATCAAACTGCTCCCATTCATTTCTTAATCAGGTTTCGTGGACACAGATTAGGCCTAGTCCTATATTAAATTGAATGGTGGTTCTCCATAAAAAACTTAATTTAATCCAGGGCTAAACTTAGTCTGTCTGTGAAACCAGCCCAACTTGTTTACATAATCAAAGCTCCAGCTCCTGTTTGGAAATTGAGGAATAAGTGTGAACAATCATCAAGGTGCTACCTCAGTCAATGTTGCTGCTATTATTGTCTGCATATTTTAAGTGTGTAGTTGATGTTCATACATTCTCATGCTCAATGTAATGTGTGTGCTGCCTGTCTCTTTCTCCGTTGAAATTCCCTGCTGAGACTTGTATTCCCTCTCTCTCATATGTTCATCCCAAGTTTTATTCCTTGTGGCAATCTCTTTAAAACCAAAGTTAGAACCAAAGTCCTTAAATTTAAGATTTTTGAGAACACAATGTCCCTTAGGCAATGGGGAACAGAATTCCTTGAAAGCGGTCTTTCATAACAGCAAAGGGAGAGGACTCCTGAGCCCTGGCTGTTACCAACTGAAACCTCCTTTACACAAAAGTACAGAGAATGAAAGAAACACAAAGCCGAGTCTTCTATATAAAACTCTCAACCCTCATTCATTGCTGTCCTTTGTATCCACTTTTTATCAACCCATGGTTTAGCCTGCCATGAAACATACACACGTGCACACACACACACACATACACACACACACACACACACGCATACATGCACACACACAAACAAGCAGTTGTAGTTATATGGAATTCTCTCCTCTCTTTGCTGCACGGTTGCTATGACAGAAATCTAGCTTTCTTTCTCTAACCTGCATTAGGCATGAGAATGTATGCCTGTGGCAAACAAAAACGGCAAGAAAAATTGGTTGCTATGTACACATGACAGAAGGACACAATGTCAGGATTTACTCTAAACAGAGCTGGTGTGTCATCTCTTATGGTTAGTCATGGGTTTTCAAAGTTTCAATTAAAATTGACTTGTATAGGTACTGTAGGATAACATGGACAAGTTATTCCATTGGCTGTAATAGTTTAGTGTCGTTAGTTTGATAGTTCACTGTTCACACAGATTTTTTTCTGAATAACCCGCCCCCCAAGCATAGTGTGTGGGTCTGATTTCGCTGTTATGAACAAGCTGTAAATGCTTTTGTGAAGGCAGTATAGCCAACCTTACATTTAATACAGTGTTTATTTAAATTTAAGAACAAGGGCTATGGCTGTATGAAGGTAATATACCTTTGATCTGGGAGTATGCTCTAATGGGGTGCTTTTCAAGTTTGGTTCTAGTCATATTCATAATGCAGCTTAAATATTATTCATAGATTTGCTGCTATAATGTGTCAAGAAACAGCATAGCGCACTACCATGCATTTATGGACTGCTCTCCAAAGTGTATGCTCCAAATTCAACACAATTCGACACATAATTTTTTATTCAGATTTCTCCATCTGCCAAAATTGTTTTATTTATATGGATTTTGATTGAGGTTTACAGTCAGATTTCACTTCTCGTGTTAGGTTACACTTGAATATATATTCTATAAGGTAACTGTACTTCCTAATTCCTTGGCAATGATATTTATGACTCCCATTTGATGCCAAATGTATTATACATTATTTTATTCTGGCAGTCTACATTTTATTTAAGATGATACCTGATTATGGTACCATAGGTATACATAAACTTTGAACCTTTTTTTGCTTGTACTTATTAGTACTCAAACGAAACATTATTGTACTTTCAGGGTACATAGTGATGGCTACAGTAGAGATTTACATGCTAGCTGATTGGTGATGTTGGATTAAAATGAAATGAACACTGAGGGGTTCATGAATACAGATGGTATTCGGTCTACTTGTAACAGAGCTTTGAATCAGCTTGTAAACTTTGTCAAACTATGCTAACTACAGATGCATTCATTAGTATCCATCTGTGTAAGTACGGCCATGAAAGTGTGCATGCATGTGTGCATGTGTTTGCTTGTGCATTTCAAAGTGCATTCCATCTGAATCTGAAATGAATGATCTTTTCTAATTCAAGTACTTGTACATGTCCAATATGGTTCATATTGTTCTTTTCTTAACATCCCTAATGCTCTGCTATTGAAAACAAATAAGTCCGACATTTCCCAGTAGAGACTTGAACAAGCTTCCAAGACCTCTAACAACAAAACCTCATTGTGTGATAACTTTTTTAAATAATTTATTTCATGGGCTATGTGGATATTTTAGACTGATAGTGGTCTATTTGGGTCCTGACTGAGCCCATTTCTCTCTGTTCTTTTCCCCAGTCTTTGGGAGAGGTGGGCCAGACCACAGACTGAGTTATATATGGAGCACTTTCAGTAAGTGTTACATTGACCAGGTCTAACCACATTGTCTGTGGTGCTGCTGAAAAAAGGACGTGGCCTTTATTTTGACATGAAAAGTGAAAATCATGTTACTTTTGCAATAACAGGAAGGCACTCCAGCCTTGATGCACTTTAAAACCGTAAACGTTAAACCACTCAGCAGTCACAAAATTCGGAAACCATTTAAGTAACTGCACTCCAAAAGGACATTCTGGAACATTTTTCATCTTCTACTGACAAGACTGATATTAAGCAAGTATGTGCCTGTCAGTTCAGTGATATTGAGAGAGACAAATTATCACAAAGAACCAAGTGAAGTCACCACTACGGCTCTATTAAAGGCTAATGCATGTCAAAGCAAAACATCTGCAGGCTACATAATCATATTGATTATGCCACTGTTTGGCCTATCCATTCTTCTTTATAGAATGCTGAAATGTATACTGCAGGAGAGAGCAGTTCACATTCATTTTATGGATAAAAGGTACAACGGCAGTGCTCCCTTGTCAGAGAACATAATAATCTTAAACCAATACAGCATATTGGCGGCCTCTCATGATAAACTACTACTGTACACCACCATAAATTACGATGTCATCATTGAGGCAAGTTTATAATTATCAGATATAACTGAAACAATTCATATAATGATGTCTTGGAAGAGTGAAAAAACTTAAAAGTACTATTGTCTGTCAGTTTAAGTGTGGCACTAAAACAAACCCCTGTTCATTTAACTGACTAAAACATAACTAAAACTTTATTTGTAACCCTTTTTGTTGTCAAGTGTCAAAGTTTTGTCTGCTTGCCATCATAAAGGCTTCATTTATGCTTTTGAAGTGTACTGAAACCATACAAAATCTCACTGTCCATGTACGTGTTGTTTCACGTAAAAGGTATCTCTCTAAACTATGCTTTAGCAGCAGTGTGTTTGATTGAAAAAACAGCTGGGTTGTCACAAAAAAAGTCAATTTTATCTGCAATTCCCACATGTGTTTTACTTCCTTCTGTTTCACTAGTATGTTTGAAAAGCTTATTTCAGCAAGAAATAAATACTCAGACCAGATTCTGTTCACACTGCTATCCTGAATTTATGCACTGCAATGTCTGGGTGAATGTCTGGTTGCCCTTTTACTATTGCTTGCTGAATTTGCACTTTCTTTCCACATCTTATAACACTTGAGGGATTTATTTTTATGTTTCTTCTAACACTTGAATCAAACATGTGGGGACTGCCAGTTTATAGTCGGCTACAGTACAGAGCTTGAAAATGAACTCCATATACAGTAGTGTGCAAACATTTGGGCACTCCTGGTCAAAAAGCCTTTTACAATAAATATCTAAGTGAACAGAAGCGAACCTGACCTCTAAATTGTACAACATGACAAATTTTAAAGCAAGATTACTTTTTATTTCATTTTTTATTTTATTTTTTAAAATCATTTTTATAAATGTTATAATCAGTCAATGAGTCAGGAACAATACGGCAATCTAATATATTAAAGTTCTGTAAAACCTTTTGTTGTATTTTCTTACCTTAGCGTGAAATTATTTCTGGTTTGCACTTCAGTACATTCAGCCGAGGAAACAATAAAACAATCCATGCTGTGATAAAGTGTTTGTTTACCTTTTAAATGCTGTAATTGTAATATCAACAAATGGTCAAAGACGTATTCATATGGTATTCATATATTAATTGTGTAGTGATCAATGGAAATACATTTTCTTGGGTGATTTGGCTTAATTTCCCTTCCCTGGTTTTATTTCAAATGAACTACCATTGATCTAACTCGCTTCAGAATTGTTAAATTGTTTACAGAAAAGCTGGTTTTAAGCTCATGATAACATCATGACAATGAAAGTAAAATCAACATGATTTGATGTACATCTGGTTTATCTCAACCTGACTATGACAATATCCGACTATGGTAACCCAGACAACAGTTAGGCCTATGGAATGAATATGAAAATAGGTTGTCCCTGTACAAATATCTATTTTTATTGTAAGAGTATATTTTATGGAACTCAACCCAAGGAATGTATTACTCATTTTATTTACTCTGTGTAATTTTTATGTGGCATTTCTTTCTCTTTGATATCGAATCCAAAACCTTGAACATTTATTATTCTATTGCTTTCAGAGTTATTAGAAAAGACTCAGATTTCATCCTGTACTTTAAATAGCTTACAGTACTGTAAGTCAGGAAATCAATATTCTACAGTAACATGACAACATTCTTTTCACCCAACAATGTTGACATACCAAAGATTACTCAAATTTGTAACTGAAACAAAAAAGCATTACAAATGACTTTATTACTACAAACTGAAAAACGAGTGAATATGAAAAATTTGTATTTTCCTAAGCTAAAATAGTTGATCAACCAAATAGTTATTAGCGGTTTTAAGATGAATGAACAAATGAAGGGCTGTAATTGCCGAAGTATACTTTACACATATAGACAATTCTTTCTTGTCTGTTGAGTGGTTCCCTTTCTACCAACCATGAATCCATTTTGGTAGTATTTTCAGAGTTCTCGTGTGTCATGGCCGTGTATGTTCTAGATTGAGAGCTCCATCAGGGAGAGCATGCGGACAGAACTGGCTCAGCTGCAGCAGACCGCGGTGCACAACCAGACAGCTGCCATGCTGGAGATGGGCACCAGCCTGCTGTCACAGACGGCTGAACAGACCAGAAAACTGACTGACGTGGAGACGCAGGTACTGCCTCAGTTGGGTTTACCAAGCATTTAAAATCAGCCTTCAACTTGAATACTTGAACTAAATTGAGTACTGTATTTCAGCCTGGAAGTAAAGCATTTCACTCTATTGGGTTTGGATCTGATTCTAGTCCGATTTCTGGACTAAACTGGAAAAGCTCTGTGCTGATGCTCTTTATTTTTGGGCAGGTTTTAAATCAGACGTCAAGACTCGAAATCCAGCTGCTGGAGAACTCCCTCTCAACCAACAAGCTGGAGAGACAGCTCCTCCAGCAGACCAATGAAATCAGCAAACTCCACGACAAGAACGGGTAAAAGCGTGTGGAAGCACTGCGTCGCCCTCTCTGCACAAAACGTATTGCAGTGTCAGGATCTCCTGCACTTTCTCAGAAGCATTTGAACTTGTATGGTCTGACTTTTATCCAAATATGGCCCATTGTACGGTGGCCACAGAGATAAAGAAATGCCTGCAAGCTATTTTTAAATAATTGGGACAGAAGTATAATGTCTCAGTTAATGATGAATCATTGAAAAACACGATTATAGATCATTGTATCAAACAAAGTACAATGCTTTAACTGAATTGATAAATACATGAATAAACAAATACTTTCACCCCTAAATTATGATAAAATATTTGTCTCAAATAAACATTATTTTCCTGTTGATGTTTTCATTTTTATATTGCTGCTGAGAGGGGGCATCAATTGGAAAAGATTTGATAAAGGAAAAACACATTTTATTGATATATTTTTTATATTTCATATTTCCACAGCAAATCTCAAACTGTAAGAATTTCCAGAAATGACTGTTGTAACATTTCAGAAGAAGTGAATGACTGTGTTATTGATTGGCAGTGTTCAAATAATGTACTGAGGTGTTCTAAACACTTAAATCACTGTGCACTCAAAGAATACAGTTCAACTGTGCAAGGTGATTCAAACATGTACATTTGCTCTCTGTTTCTTTCCCATCCCTGATGGAAATTTCAGCTTCAGTTCTAGCCTGCTTTTAAGATGTTCATGCTGGTTTGAGGCTAGTTTGGAGTTGGTCAAGCTGGCAACAAGATGGTTGAGATAACAATCATGCTGGCACAACCATTTCTTGTTGGTTAGCTTGGTACAGGCAACAGACATCACCAAATCATGAGCTGAGAATTACAGAAATTAGAATTTGAGAATTAAAATGTCAAAGAACTTGAGATATATGAATATGCTGTTTATAGGAAACCAAATAAATGTATGAAATTGTATACTCTTGAAAAGTATGAAAAAATGCTCAATTTAAAGGTTTTGTCTGCTCGGATCCCATTCACTTTGAAGCTCAATATCACAAAACTACTCAGAGTGCAGATAGAACCTTCTAATTCTCAGTTCACAAAATTCTAGATGGCATCCAGCTGGAACAGAAGTTGGTTCCAGTCAGATTCCATCTTCGGCTGATAGCTGGAATTTCCACCAGTGGTTGGATTTCATTGTTTTTTCCCAATCTGATCTAATGGCTGAAGTTGAAACATAATTTGGACATATTTGAAAAATGTAAGTCTGGATGGATTGAAAACATACAATTTAAGAAGACAATCATAACATTTTTAATTTTGGATTGAATATTGTTGGCTCTGGATTACAGTGAGCTCAATGTTCTGAGTCATGTCAGAGAATCTAATCATGATATCCATTACCTCTCTGTTTGCAAGTTGGTATTAACCTGTTTTATTGAAGATGGACTGTTGTTGATATGGGATGGACTGGCATCCTGTTTTGGGGATTGACTTCAACATCAGTCTTCAACCATATCAGCCTTTGAATGTCATATGAAATAAACTATAACTGTATAAGGGTCCCAAACTTGGACATTTCTACCCATTTTCCACTGAAGTACTGGAAAAAGGCTGACTCTTACATACCTTTAACACTGTAGACCTGGGACCTGGTTGATTCTCTATACCCTTTTTCTACTCATTGTTGGAAAACCTTTTCAATGGATGTGTTGCTTACTCAATGCCATATAAACTATGACCAGGTTTCTGGAGCGAAAGATGCAGGAGATGGAAACGTGGCACCAGAAGGAGTTGCAGTCCTTGCGGGAGGAGAAAGGAAGCCTGCAGGATCTGGTGAGGAGGCAGACAGGAGTGATCCGCGAGTTGGAGGTCCAGCTGGGCCGAGCCACTGGAAACAATAGCGCCCTCCAGAGGCAGCAGCAAGCTCTGGTGGACACAGTCAGCAGCATTCTCCGTCTCTGCTCCCGGGAAGGAGGTACAGAACACACACCCACACACCTACTGCATATGGGTACATCCTCCAGTGATTTTGGAGTGATCTGCAGTTACAGCAGTCAAGGTAGGAGATGATCAGAGACAGAACCAGAAGCCAGAATGGTTCCTACAAGATTATCATGATTTACAGAGCAGGATTAAATAGGTCTAGACCATAAAGGTGTTCATGAACCACTGTTTGTGCCCAGGGCAATGGTTTCCAAGATAAAGTCAAATGTATATCAGTGGCTGCTAAATATGATCATTTTTACAAATATTCATAATTCATGTAATTAGGTTAAAATTAATGATCAAACACTTCATTGATTTTGGATGTGGACTGATATTTTCATAGTGAACTGTTCTTAGGAATGTCTCTGAAACTGTAGGTCATTAATTTCCTATCCAATAATGCAGTTGCTAACTGTTACTTTGGTTTGAAAGTGGCATACAATACACAAAACAACTATCTGTGCATGACCTTACGACAATGACAAAAAGGCTTTTTATGTTTTCTGTGCATGAAGACTTGTCACCTTTCATACTGTACACAATTTTAGTCCACTACCTTTAAAATTGTGCTCCACTGCTTAGACCTGGGCCGTCTTCATCTCCCGTTCTGATGCACATAGTGCTATTTCATTTTTGTAATCTGCCCCCTCGACACACTGAAATTCATAGCCTCATGTAACAGCAACCACATGGAATCAAAGAACCCATCAAAGTGATTTATAAAGGAGCTTTGTGTCAACTGTCCTTTTAACACGAACCCTACACTGCAGACAAGTCCCAGCTGACCAGAATACATGCCTCCTTGAACAGTGCATCGATAATAGTGTCAAAGCTAAATTCAAAACCATGAAACTTTAATCTAAACCTTATATCAATTTATTATATGACCATGAATTCTGCAGAGCTGAGCACAGTTATGTATTAGGTAGCACAGCCTGTTTGTTTGACTCATTATTCAGTTTCCTTTAAAATAGCCTATCTCTTACTGTAATATACTTTAATAGGGCATAAAGGCTTGTTTGCCAGCAACATCAGCATAACAGCATATTGTATCCATAATGAAATTTATGTAATGCAAGTGATTGGGGTTTGTGTGTGGTCTAACTAATGAGTACTAATTGCACTGTTTCTAGTAGGGAATAAATGAATAAACAATATGAGGAATATAACTTTACAGAAAGTAAGTCATACTGAAAAGAAAGAATGATGTGGAGTGGAAAACATATGAGGTGGTATGGAAACAACCAGTGACTATTCATTACTACAAAAAGCCTGCTAACAAATCACGTGTTGGCATGGAAACTGTCTCTGTGGACTTTGTGCAGTGTCTGCAGTCCAAGATCACAGTCCAGCCGCCTGTCACAGTGGGAGATCTCTGTCACTGACACTCAATACCCTGCTAAAATGGGAGATATTATGTGTTTGACAAGAAACTCATTCTTCAAAAGCTCGCTTTTGATCATCGCAGGGAATCACAGCTGTCCTTTAAACGACGGGGACGCATGTCACTGTTGAGATCCACCTCCTTGAGAAAAATAGACTTTAAAAACAATGCTGTGAAAGCCGAGATTCGATGTTGTTAAAAAAAAAATGTCTGAAGTCTGAATTTCCATCTCCATAATTGTCATTTTCATGTTGAATGTTAGCCACTTGTTCACTTGTTATTACAGAAACTTGAAACGTTTAGCTTGTAGTGTTTAGTCTTCAGCCCATTGCTTGGTTTGAAAATATCTTAGCCTTCATCATCTATAGATGGAAACAGACTTCCAGCTGACACTTTGAAATACCTGTCAAAGACAGTTTCCTTCATTTGAAGGCAGAAATACTTCAGTTGATTGGCAAAACCACATTTTGTTCATTGCTTACATCTAAAGGGTTTATCAAAAGGTTTAGCACCTTTTGTGCTGTGACATCCCATGATACTATGCTGATTTCTGTTTTTATAAATGTTTCAAATAGATCACAGTGCGAGAGCTCACTGATGCATTATCACCTGCGATATAAATATTGTAGAGTATTTAGTATTACTAGCACATTATTGCAGGTTTTGTTACATCTACACGTATATTCATTTGGACTGAAAAACTAACCCAAGTACTATGCAGCATATATTTTCAGGTGATCTAGACACTAATCCTGCAGACCTTCATGGCAGCTCTCCATCTCACAATTAAATCAATTTGCTTATAAATCTAATCATCGCTGCTGACGTGAGGATGTAGAACAGAACAGCAATTTAGCCTAAACTGTTGAATGTAAAACATTGCTGTTTTATTCTTACGCATTACAGTATATACAATATTATCCAGCTGTTTATTTTTGTTATGTGCCTTATGGAGGCCAAAAATATTTCTGCACAAGAGTCAGACATATCATTCATTTTGTGTATCGTCTTATTTGCTTCACACGGTAGAGTGCAGCTTAAATTTAATGGCAAAATTCTTTGCAAATGCATCCAAGCTGATGAGCTGAATGTGCACTGATGGACTTCAGGTTGCTAGATGTACCTTTCCCAAATGTCCCCACCATTGATTTTAACATATATCCTACACGCCTGAAGATTTCAGTATTAGCCTGAAGGTTTTCAATTGGCAATAATATACACTGCTGCTCCTGTTGTGAGACCTTCAATTGAACCCATTACAAAGCAATTCACAACAAGCACTGAGGATTTGTGAATCCTGCCATGTTACCTGGTGGTAACCCTCTCATTTTAGGGTTTAAAAGCCTTACTTTTCCAGCCCTGACACACATGTGGACATGTTGTGTGTTTTTGAACAGTGGCTCTGAACATCTCGAAGCAGGCGGAGGAAGAAAGGAAGTTTCGAGATTGTGCAGATCTTTTCCAAGCTGGGTACAATAAAAGTGGAGTGTACACCATTCATATTGGCATGCAGGACACCAAAAAGGTGGGTATGGTTTGTACATGGCTATCAAATACATTTTACCTTTCATCATTTAAGTCTATATTGTGCTGCTGTCAGAGCTTCCCCATTGCCTGCTATAACTATGAATGTCTATGATTTTAGATATTTTCTGTGTTCCATACACACACTTGTATGTAAAGTGCAGTAGCCCCCATAGCTCAAAGCCATAGCCACAGCATCTCAGGGAAAGGTACAGTCCAGCAGCACGGGTTGACTCATTACAGGGCTGGAAATGAGTTTGAAGGCCCGTGAAAACAGCAGATGTTCAGCAATGCGTTGACTTGCTGCCAGACCGCAGAGACGTTGGCAGTGACCCCATGCCTGATCCTGGCTGAGAGACCTCCCTAATTGCATCCAGCTCTCCTGTAGCATTTTCAGCTGTGCTGGACCGTCAGGAGAGCCCTCCTGCCAGATACACTGCTTGTGCCCACCTGATACAGCTACAGAGGAATGTTCTATTCGCAGTTGAGAACAAACTTTTACAGAGGTGACAGGAATTCACTCATATGATAAACTGTTTTAAGTGAAGGTCACCAGCTTTTGTGAACTGTGGATTCTTGTTGAACACTGTAATTGCTTAACTGTGTCTTACTGACCTAATTTCCTGAGGGAATTTAAGGAGGAACAAATTAGCTCAAATAAGTGGAGTGGCAAGAGCTATTAAAGTGCAATAGGAAGCAGAAGGAATGTGTTCAGAAAGAGGTGAAGCTCTTTGGGTCATATGTGAAAGGAATCACCTGGTCATATCTCAGGTCAATGGTCATACATGTTGGGTGGGGTGTTGGGTACTGACTATTGTTTTTGAATGGCTGTTCTACCAAAAAGTAGAGCAACAGCATTAATCTGAATTGTGTCAATGGAGTACTGCTAACTGTATTAATTTCTTATTGGGCATTCACATAAACTGTTTATAGTCTTTTTATGGATATTTATATTTATAAACTCTCCTTTAAAGGCATCTATTTTTGCAGGTATGCTCCTGTTCCTCTACCATGTTATTGTGTTATTGTAACCACATTTTCAGTTTGAATGAATAAAAATGATCTGCTGCTGACATTTTTATCTGAGAAAGCTAGGGATATAACAGTTTCAAGTTGGACTGCTTTTCCTGAGAAAAAAATACCTCAGCTGCTTAATTGCTTGGATAACAAGTGAAATGTTATGGTGAGGCAGTTAAGATCTGGACATACCGTGATAAAATTGAACTTCACTGTGCACAGCCGTTTAATTATTATAACAAGCTACATATGTGCATATGTTATGGATAGCATATTATAGGTATATGCAGTCAAACAGCTTAGTGATATGACTTAACAGAGTACAGGAGCCATTTCCAAAATGTGATAGTTCTGAGCATGTTTTCTATTTCAGGCTGAATAGAGCCAGCAGATCTCGCTTTGGCAAACACACACACTGATGAAGATGGAGACACATACACAGACATAGCTTGAAGTTGGACTGGCTTGTGGGTGCTGCAAGCTCTATTCAACCTGAAATAGAAAACATACCTGTACTTTATAACACTTCCATACCAACAAATGTGTGTATTTTACTGGTCTTCTGCTAATGGCTCATATAGCTGCATATTTTCTTTCCCTCAAAGGAGAGAATGCAGGATCCTTTATATGATGTGTACGCAAGTTCAAAATTTCTAAGCTGCACGACAGAAATACAAACCATGAACACTAGCAAACGTGAAATGAGTTCACCTTGTGCAATCAGTTAAAATCATTGAGTAATCAACAGAATGATAACTACAGCCCTTATGGGTCCATGAAGCCCAAAGCATTATGAATTATATTACATGGAAAATTTGATTAGGGCACCTTTATATACTCAGAGGAAACTACACCTCTTGGTGTTAAAGGCCTGTGTCCCTGAGCTAGCTTCATGAGCTTGAGCTCCTGTACATCATTGAGCCTAGCTGTCTTTCTCTGTAGGTGTACTGTAACATGGAGGTGCAAGGAGGGGGGTGGACAGTGATTCAGCGGAGGCAGGATGGCAGCGTGGACTTCCACAGGACCTGGAAGGAGTATAAGATGGTGAGCCAGAGGAACATACTTCAAACCCCTTTTCCAGCTACATTGGACACACTGGATTTTGTTATTAATTGCATTTGAGTTATTAATTTGACAGACACTATTGTCCAGGGTGATTTACACTCACTGATTACTTTATTAGGTAGACCTGTACACCAGAATGTTAAAGCTAATATTGAATCAGCCAATCATGCAATTAAATGCATTAAAGCAATGAGAGAGGTCAGAGGAGAAGGGCCAGACTGGTCAAAGCTGACAGGAATGTGACAGTACTGCAAATAACCAAGCATTACAACAGTGGTGTGCAGACGAGCATCTCAGAACACACAATGCTTCAAACCTCTATGTGGATAGGCTACAGCAGCAGAAGACCAATAAGTAAAAGAAGAAGTCTAATAAATATCTAATAAAGTGAATGGTAAACGGTTGGCATTTATATAGCGCCTTTATCCAAAGCGCTGTACAATTGATGCTTCTCATTCACCCATTCATATGCACACTCACACACCGATGGCAATTGGCTGCCATGCAAGGCACCGACCAGCTCATCAGGTGCATTTGGGGGTTAGGTGTCTTGCTCAAGGACACTTCGACACAGCCCGGGTGGGGGATCGAACCGGCAACCCTCCGACTGCCAGACGATTTTGACTGCCTTACTGCCTGAGCCATGTCGCCCCCACACTCACTGCTCACTGAGTGTATAATGTCATAATATCAGGCTGGGTTCACTCACTTTTGCAGATTTTGATGAAAGAAAGCTAAAGAGTCATAAAATTGATGTAAAATGTCATATAAAATCATCCAAATACCAGTAGGCATCTCATGTCCCCATGTTGCAGGGTTTTGGGAGTCTGTCTGGAGAGCATTGGCTGGGGAATGAGCTGGTTTTCCTCCTCACCAGCAGGAGGCAGTATGCTCTGCGTATTGAGCTGACTGACTGGGATGGTCACCTCGCCTTCTCCCATTATGACAGGTTTCACATTGGCAGTGAGAAGAATAATTACAGGTAATTACAGGTACAAAACTGAATGACTTCATGGAAAGAACGTTATACATTTCTGATCTACACTACATGTTCTGGTCATAATTATTTATTGTGTTTGACCTGTTCAATGAGGTTATGGCTTTCACAAATTCAGAAGATCCTGCCATGCTTTCTGTTGTACTTACAATTATAGATATGGAATTTTCAACTTACATTCATTATTCCTGTCACAAAGAAGAGAGGGGACTATATGGGGTATATCATGAGGCATTAGCACATGCACTTATTAAAAAATGGAACATGTATGTGCATATAGATACAAGGTACATATATACCTGCCATAGGTACATATATGGACAAAACAGTGTCAATGTTCTGAAAATACAAACTAATAAAATCTCATTGTCTCACCTAAATAACTACATATTGTAAAAAGTGTTCCCCCGTCTGAAAGACATGCTAGGAAGAATACAGCTTTCAGAAAATACTGCAAACATTTGAGACGATGTAACAAATCTCGCTTCTTATTGTGCTGAAAATGTATCACTCCTGTCTGGATGCTTTACATTTACATTTACATTTTAGTCATTTGGCAGACACTTTCAATCCAAAGCGACTTACAAGTGCATGCTTCTGTAAGAAGTAAAGGAAAAGTATCAGGGAGGGGAAAAAATCAACCATGACTCAAATGACTTATTGTGAAATGATTCAACTAATTATGTATTACAGTGCTCATAACAATGCTTTATTGCCTAAATTAAATAGGAAATTGGAGAAGTTTAGATTACATACCAGAGATTCTGAGTGAAGCATCTGTTTACACAAATTAAATGTTTCTGATGTCTGTATTAGCCAGAACGATCACAATCAGTTTTATTTATCTAAGTTTAAATTAAAGTTACTTTGCTAGAATGCCAAAATATATATATTTTCTCAACTTTGCTTACAGTGATGTAGTTGTGTTGGATAAGAAAGTCTCATGATAAACAACATTATGTCACACACAGATGTTTAATTTTACTTTTACTAAGCTGCTTTTACAAGTTTTAGAAAACAAGGAGAAAAGTGATATTTTATCTGTTCGTTTATCTATGATCATCTTCTCGGGGCATTTGTACAGTATTTTCAAGCAAGCTGCGAGCCAAAAGATTTATTTTCATGCACAAATGCAATATACTGAGAATTGCTGTGTGCTAAGCTTCGGCTTCAGAAAAATAATTGTTGGGCTGTGTAATGGAGGTGAACTACATTTTCCCAGTCTGAGTGGATGACTCTCTGTCATACAGATGTAAACACACAAATAGTCATATGAAGTTTCACCAGGTAGAGGTCACCATCATAAGGGACATTTAAAAGGACTTGATGACCCATATCCCCATTTCAGCCATCTTAGAAATGCCTAAATGGTTTTTCCACATTGGACCTGCGTGCCGCGCTACCCAACTGGGAAGCACCAACACACAGCAGGTCGCCAAGCAAGAGCGATCGCAAGTAAGGCTAGTATCTGGGCAAGTAGTTAGTCTTAGAACTTTTGGTCATGTTAATGTCATTGTAATGATTGTGCGAACTTTGTGTTTAAGTGTTTAGGATTCCGGTGCTAGTTGCCCACTGCGCAGACACACGTTGCGCACATGCAAACATGCCCTCTGCACACACTCCATCCCACGCTGTACGACGGGTGCCAGGCCCTTTGAAATAATGACTGGCATGCACTGCATCTGTTGTACCGCCCAGGGGTTGTGAGTATTGCAACCACATACAGTATGTGGATGGCTTATGTAACCGTCTTCAGGCCACATTTGCTTGGGCCCAAAGGAACCTTTCGGCTAATGTCAGGAGAGAAGGCCTATTATGACAAGAAAACATTGGATTGCGAGTATCGGATAGGCGACAAGGTCCTTCAACTTCGCCAAACCTGTGGGAATCTCGAATAAGTTCCTGCAGAATTGGTCCAGGCCTTATGAGATTGTTGGCAAACTCTCCCCCGTAGCTTACCGCATAAGGGTGTCAAAACCAAACCAGAGACCAGCAGACAAGTGGGTTCATGCGAACCAGATCAAGCCCTTTGGGCAGTCACCACCCCAAAGGGGATGGACTAACAAACAAGTTCCACTCAGTAGTAAGCATGCATCACCGACAATGCCAGCATGCACTAACCCCTGAGATACCAGAAAGAAATTAAGATAATGTATGCTTTCAGAGGCCATAACCTCAGCATTTATTACTCCCTTCTACAGCAGCTTCTGGTCAGGGGGACCAAAATTTGACTTCAGTTTAGAACAGACCACATTCTCCAATTATGTGGTCAGACAGGCTCCTGTTTCAGGGCATTCCTCTAGCCTGGTTGCTCTTGGGCTTCGCCTTAGTGCAGGGGTGTCAAACTCGAATTTTGGAGGGCCGCAGTATCTGCTGGTTTTTGGTGTGTTTCAGCACGAGAGATACATTTCTAAGTCTTTCATTGGTTACAGAGTCCACACACCTTTTTCTCAAGGCCTTAATTGGCTGCTGATTGAAAGGAAACCACAAATACCTGCTGACACTCCAGGAATGGAGTTTGACACCCCTGCCTTAGTGGTTGGATAATCATGGCCAGCATTGCTTACATGCTCCACAAACACATTCAAACCCTATACACCAAACCTGACTCTTGCCTTCTTCAAGCACAAGACCTCAGGAATTGAACAGCAAGGTAATTTCCTTTGTTTTTGCTATACACAATTGACAATTGAGTTTGAGGTCAGATGACAGATCTGAATTTGAGCTTTTATTTCTGGGGTTTTTTAAATTTTTGAATCAAGATATGTTAGACGACTTAGAACATATCACCTTTTGTTTCAGACCACCCAATTTTTAGGTGAGCAAAAGTATTGGAACTTGTGACTGACAGGTGTTTCTTGTAGCCCAGATGTGTCCTGTTAGATTGATTGGTTAAACAATAAATAGTTCTAAATGTCTACCCTTGGTTTTAGAATGTCCTGAAAAAGAAGGAAACTGCTGGTGTACTGAGCAACAGACATTGAATAGGTCGACCAACAGCAGTTGATGACAGAAACATTATGAGAGCTGTGAAGATAAACCCCAAAACATCAGTCACTGACATCACAAACAATCTCCACAGGGCAGGGGTGAAGGTTTCTCAATCAACTGTTCGAAGAAGAGTTTTGAGAGCACCAATATAGAGGCTATACCACAAGATGTGAACCACTCATCAGTAGTAAGAATCAGAAGGCAAGATTACAATATTCAAAGAAGTACAGAGATGATCCACAAAAGTTCTGGAACATAGTTTTATGGACTGACGGGACCGATATTAACCTCTACTAAAGTGATGGAGAGGCAAAGTGTGGAGAAAGAAGGGATCTGCTCATGATTCAAAACATCTGTGAAGCAAGGTGGAGGAAGTATCATGGCTGGGTCCTGGGCTTCTGGAGTGGGGTCACTAATCTTTTTTGATGCTGTAACTCATGATGGTAGCAGCAGGATGGATTCAGAAGTCTACAAAAACATTGACAGAGAAATGGTTCCAATCTAACAGAGGAACTTCATCATGCAGCAAGACAATGACCAAAAACACACTGCCAACACAAAAAAAGACTTCTTTAAGGAGAAAGAAGACTCACCAAGTCAATCACCAGACCTTAACCCAATTGAGCATCCATTTCATCTCCTGAAGAGGAGATTGAAGGGAAAAACCCCCAGAAACAAACAACTGAAAGGGGCTGCAGTAAAAGCTTGGAAAAGCATCAGGAAAGAAAAATACAACAGTTCAGTGATGTCAATGGGTTGCAGGCTCGATGCTGTTATTGATGATCTTGACCCCTGATCGAGAGGAAAATTGACTTTGGATTTCCATGTTACTTGTGACGTACAAATTATAAGCAAAAATGTCCTTATGATTACCATATTACAAATAAACATGTACATAATTTACACAAATCATGAGTACCTATTTATAGTGCATACATTCTAAATTATAAATTATAACATATAAATGTGACAAATTTTATATGGTGACAAAATTGCTCAGTTGGCAATGCAACACACTGTAATGGAAAGATTCTCTCTGGAAGCCAACTATCTCTTTACATATGCTTGATGGGCTTAGATCCCATTGAAGCCTTGCCAGAAAAGTATTTTTGAAAATGCTGGAGGTTGAAACAGTTGACCTCATGTCCTTCGCTCTATGTTGTGATGAGAAACTCACATCACCCTTTAATACAAACTTCAACCCCACACAACGAAGACACTGTTGCCTTATGATAAATGAATAGGGAACAGGCAATACAAGACTTCAGCAAAATTGAATGCAGAGTAAAGAGAATACTTTAAGCAAAGATTGTTAACTTGGGTGTGGAGCAGGGAGCTGTGTGATATCTTTGTAATTGGACACATGCTTGCTTGGGCTCATTGAGGGCTCTGTGAATTGTTTTTGTTGTTTTGGGATTGCAACCTTTCACTGACTGTAGCACTCTCAGACCTTTGCTGAGCTGAGCCTAGAGGCCTATCCTGAGACCATCTCCCATAGCAGTTTTGCTTCGGAAATTGTTCCCTACCTTATTCCTAAGGACTCTGTGTGCTGGATTTCATTATTGTTCAGCTCAGTACATTATGTTTTACTATCAGTTCAACACTGTTATGACAGATCTGATTTTTAGTATCTAGTATTTAGTATATTTAGATTTTACAAGTAGATACATCATTTTATACAGATTCCTTGGCGTCACAAAATCTTTTATATGGCCTAAAATATGTCATAACATATGTATGAAAAGTATAATTCATACAGCTGACAAACATGTGAAGTAGAGCAGAGCCATAATGTACTCTGTAAGTGTTGATTTAACACTGAACATTTTACTGTGCATTTGAAAAGGTTTCCAGCGATTATCTCCCAAAATATTATTTATTAACTCAAAAAGCTTTCTGGAAAATTGATGTCACAGCCAATTATTCACTGTCCTGCCAGCCACAGTCAATGCTGTCACAAACGGGATGAGGCACACTCCAAGCAAAGCCTACTCAAACCACTGACAGTTGCTACGTTTTAGTCCGACTGGACATCCATGTAAAGCACCACTCTGTAAATAATACATTTGTGGAATAGAGCAGGCATGGAGATATTTGGAATCTGTAATCTGTACACAAATTTGAAAGAAGCCACACTGGACTGGAAAAGCAGATAAAGCAGTGTACATGGCTGAACTTTTCATCATTTGTCAGTGAGAGTGTGACGCTATGTGCAAAGGTTTTTTTTTAGCAGACCTGTAGCAGGGAGTGTGTTTGCAGGTCAGACACAGCAAAGCATTCCATGGCTACTCAGGCTCCAGGCTCTGGTGTTTTGCCCTTTGATTTAGTTTGGCCACAGCTCGCTCTCTGCATTGCATCGCTTGACAGATCTAAAGAGACATTTGCTCATGGAGGGATCTTGTCTCCCTTCTATTTTATGTCCCTGGCCTAGATACAACCAAACCGTTATGACCCCATTATGTGTCCTTCATTTTGAACTTGTTTAAGGATGTGCTTTTTTGTTAATCCTCTTTCATCACCCATAGTTTTATGCTTCCTAAAAGTAATGAAAAAGAAATTCCTTAAAAAAAGATTTTGCTAATCTGAATTTGAATTTGTTACTTTGTAATGGTAACCATCTTCCTTGCATGAAGTACAAGCTAAAACACTTTAAAGAATAATGTACATAAAGTGTGTAATTTTGTATACCAGTACAATTGAAATTGAACTCAATGTCATACAGCAGAGAACAGCTTTTTATTCTACTCATCTAATTACTATATATGGTAGACACTAGTACAGGGGTCTCACTGCTATTTCATATGTGCAGTTGCAGGTCTCTGATAAATCCGTGCACTGTATGTGAGACATGTTCATAGGAATGAAAACCTTGTGTTCTCTACAGCAATGTGACCGTTCCAGTAATATAAATATCTGACATGCAGCAGCAAAGTGATTCCTGGAGGGCAAAGTGGCGGAGTACTTAAGGGATTGCAACCTTTGGGATTGCCTACACTCATTTTATATTGAATCCCCTGAAACATATGAACTCTTATCTCAAACATTGCATTCCACTGTAAATTATATGTAATTCATGGAGAATAATGATGTAGCTGTAGCCATAACTCTGGCTTCATGCAACATTGCAGAGAAAGATCAGCATAAAATGATTGATGCCTCAATATTGTAGCATGTTTTTTTAACATGAGACTGTTGCCAAATGAGCCACTATGGAAAGGTTCCAGATGTCTTTTGGGGTTTTTTTGGGTTTAGATGTGTCCTCATGCAAGGGCAGGTGAAAGCTAATGGTGCTGTATTTCTGTGCTAAATTTGGTCTGACACTACATTGTGGCTGGGAAGAGGGGCTATTCATGTAATGCTCTGTATTTTTAGAGCTTTTGGATGCCTGTTGCTTCCACAGAAACTGATGTATACATTCCTGTGGAAATCTGGAGTAGTATAGAGAATATTTAGCTTCTATTTGACTCTTCCTCTCTTACACCAAAAAAAAGGGATAGGGATATTTTCTCTACCTTACAGACTCTTACAGACTGTGATGAAAAATGTATTCACCCGACATAATATGCATACAGTATAAGGTAGCCCTGTAAGATCATGAAACTCAGGAATCTTGGTTGTTTTCCTTTGGTCCTTTTCAATAAACATAGTCTACGTAAGAATGTTCCCAGGGGTACAGCATTTCATACAGTGTATCATTATGTATCAGTATATATCAACTGCTGTCAACTGCAGTTGCAGGTATCTGATAAATCTGTGCCCTGTATGTGAGATATGTTCATAGGAATGAAAACCTTGTGGTCTCTTCAGCAATGTAGCCATTCCAGTAATATAATTATCTGTCAGGACTATCTGTCAGAACACAGGAAGCAACCGCGAACAGAGAGGAATCTGATCTTTAATTGCAGGTCAGGCAGGCATAGAGCAAGTACAACAGAGGGGAATGTCACAGGTAACAGAGTTTGTGGTCATTAATACAGAAGAGTTTGTAAACAGGGCTACAGGACACAACAGAGGTAATCCAAGAGGGGTCACAGGCAAAAGTTTGTAAGCGAGCAGGTAGTCAGATCTGGCAGAAACACCAAAAAAAATCCAAAAGGCAACAAATGAAATTCCAACCCAGTCTGAAAACAGCGGTTCAAAAACAGGCAGAAGGGTAATCCAGAAGGCAGTGGTCAGGGTAAACAATATAGTCGATACACAGGTGAGTCAGACAGAGAAAACACTGGAAGGAATGGCGGAGAGTTGAGAAGTGACAAATGGTCTGAGGTTGGAGACGTGGAAGACAGGGCGGATGCGACATAGGTGAGGTGGGAGGCCAAAATAAATGGCAGAGGGTGTGATGATTCCGGTGATGGTGTAAACCTGGGGGCATGCTTGTGGAAGATGGCGCAGAGGGGAATGTCCCTGGAGGACAACCTAAGAGTGGACTAAGAGTGGCTAAACCGGGGCCGCCACTTCCCTCTCTTCCACTGGGAAGAGAGGTGGCTCGTAGCCTAGACAACAGACTGGGAGCGAGTTTACATTACATTACATTAATGGCATTTGGCAGACGCCTTTATCCAAAGCAACTGGATTAGACTAAGCAGGAAACAGTCCGCCCCTGGAGCAATGCAGAGTTAAGGGCCTTGCTCAAGGGCTGTGCGGATCTTATCGTGGCTACACCAGGGATCGAACCAACAACCTTGCAGGTCCCAGTCATGTACCTTAACCACTACACTACAGGCCGCCTCTATGAGCATTAAGAGTTATGAGCGTATACGTTCAGTCTGTCTGTTAGTCTGTGGATGAAACCTGGACAACTGGGCCTTGGCTCCAATGAGTGAACAGAATCCAAAAATGGCTGGAGAACTGGGGACCTCAGTCAGTGGTGACTTCCAGGGGGAGACCATGCAGGCGGAAGACGTGGAGGAACAGCAGTTCTGTGGTCTCTTTGGATGAGGGTAGTTTAGGGAGTGCCACGAAGTGAACAAACTTGATAAAGCGGTCAACTTAGTTTAGGTCCACTGACATTCCCTTGGAAACCAGGTTACGTGGGACCAGGGATGCATGCTGAGAGATGAGCTGGAGTAGACCCTGAGGTTGCTGATTACTAGACTTCGCTCACACACTGGTTCTGGTTCAGGAGGGCTAGGGTGCTCCAGATTCCCAGGTGACAGAGCTCGAATGGCATCACCAAGTACTTGTAGTGGCCTCGAGGGGTGTTAAAAGCAGTCTTCCACTCGTCACCCTCATGCATCCGAGGATAGGTCAGTTCAACTTGGTAAAAAACGTGCAGTTTTGGAGGGAGGAGAAGGCCGATGAGATATCTATTCTTGACCGTGATGTCGTTCAATCCAAGATAATTAATGCAAGGGTGCAGAGTTTTGTCCTTATTCACCTCAAAGAAAAATCTGGCTCCAGCAGGTGATGAGGAAGTACGAATAAGACCCTCTGCCAGGAACTCATTGACATAATTTTCTTGAAAGATGTTGAAAGATGCAGATGGAGATAAGATTACAAGACTCGAATAACAAGATGACAGGACTATGGAAAGCGACTGGGGACAAAACACACGAAACACACAAGGAAACAGAAAAAAGGGGAAAAAGAGGGGAATGCATGTCTTTAAAGAAAGATATTTTTCTGCAGCATAGTAAATACTGTATATCCAGCTGTATACATGTATTTTCTCTCTTAATTCCATAATTTATTTATCATTTCTTTTTACCTTTTTATAATTTATAATGTATTTAGTACATTTAAATTGGGTACTGCTTTGCAGTTTTTTTTGTGTATTTTTTCAGTTTGCATATTGCAAGGGGTGTTGATGTTATTTCTGAGCATGTTACAATTAATCTATCATAACTGTCAAACCAAGTTGCAGACCACAGCTGCCAAAAATATTTAACGCACACCACGTACAGTGATAAGTTAAATCACTAATGACAGTAAGTAGTCTGGAATATTGGTTCAACAAGGTGATGACTTGTTACTTCAGCTGTGCAATTTACATCCACTGAGACTCCTGTCACTACACAAGTATCTGATGGAGAACAGCCATGAGTTTAGCTTTAACAAGTCTGTTTCTGCTCTCTGCCAAAGACCAAAGCCCTAAGGAATTAATGCCTCTTAAAAGGCTGTCTTACCATGACTGTTAACTTGAAGAAAGGGAATAAGGAAGCAATTGTACTCATTTACAAATGTACATGTATTCTGTATGTTGCCTGGTGTGAAAGAGCAATATCTGGAGCACTGTTGTATGGCAAACATACTGTTCCACTGAAAATAGCTGAAAAATAGGTAGCACATATCAAGGAAAGGTTTTCTAAAACCTTCTGTTGAATTTAGAGCTATTTCATAGCTCTGTTCTGTGGGTCTGACATGTTTCCTGTGGGGGCTGTGTGCTGTATAGGAAGTGATTTACTTTAATGTGTAATGCACTTTAAAGCTGTGGGCTTAATCCTTTAGTGTGCAGTAGGGTTTTAATGTGCTATGTCTTTGCGTTATTGTAATATGTTGCAAGCTTTAATTTGTTGAGCTTTAAGATATCGTATATTTAGTTACTACATTACTATGCTCTTTGTTTTAAAGTACTATAGGTACAGTGTGCTTTAATATGCTGTATTTTTATAATAAAATCAAAGGAGAGCAATATGTTTTTCTAGATCTGTATCTGTCAAAAAAAGCACCATCATCTCTGCACAATCCCCATTCCTAGTAGTCTGTATGAAACTAAATCCTGCCATACGCTGTAGAAAATGACATGCCTATACAATAGTTTAATGTCAGGCTGATGTGATGTGTTTTTTGATACTGTACTCCTATATGCATGACCCCATGTATTTGGGGTACTCCTTAATGCTGGACTGTCTGTGTCTCTCTCTTCCTCTGGCTTCTCTCAGACTGTTCCTGAGGAGCCACAGTGGAACTGCAGGCAGACAGAGCAGTTTAGTGATCCAGGGAGTGGACTTCAGCACCAGGGACATGGACAATGACAACTGTATTTGCAAGTGTGCCCTAATGCTGACTGGAGGTCAGTCAAAGTGATACTTTCACTCAAATCCCCAACAAACACCAGAAATAACAATAACCCGATCAAATCAATGTCAGCCATCGGCTGAATGTCATTACCTTGAGACAGGTATTAGCAAATTCCTTTCCATATAAGAACAAAAGATGTATTTCATTACAAGCTCTGGTGTTTGCAAAGTTCTCAATTTACACATGTGAGTATGGGAATTGGATAAAGGAACATAGTGATAATATCAAGAGAATCAGCAAAATACATTAGTACTAGATATTGGCTAAGAAGGATTAAAATAATAAAAAAGTAAAACTAGAGTAAAAATTTATAATAAGACCAACAGATTTGTGATTTATGCCATGTGTCAAAGAAAACCCTAGATGAGGTGCAGTGGGATAAAGTCGTGTGCCTAAAATCTAAAAAAGATGACTGTCAGACAAATGTCAATAAGCATTTTCATTGGCAGAAATAGTTGCTGTTGATGCAATTCCTGAGAATGTACACCTGGGATACATTAGCAATGGACGGCCAAGCACTTTGGAGCAAACTACTGCACTCCAAAAAGCCACTAAGCCTACTTTAAACAGAGATCACATTTGCTCTCGCTCTGTCCAGCAACATGCATTTGAATAGCCTTCCAAGAGGGCTTATTCTCACACTTTGTAGGGCAGGGTTTTTATAAAGGAATAGTGCAACAATCCTCTGCTGATGGCTCACCTCTGTGAAGACTGATAGCCATCTCAGTTCAGATCTCATGTCACTCATTCTAAATCCAGAGTGACTGGACGTAGGAAGCGGTGACTCTTTCACAGGACAATGATTTACAGAAGAAAACAGGTAGAAGGAAGAGTGCAAGAAGATGCGTGTGTGTGTATACTGCATGTGAATACCCCAACAAATAAGTATAAATTACTGGGCAATGTAATCACACACACACACACATAAACATACAGCAATACATACATGTTGTATTTCTAAGTAAATAAGTTATACACAAAATAACAAATTATGCATTTTTACTGGCCACTCGCTTTTTGAACCGGAGTGTAACCCTCAGTCAACGGGTTGAGTTGTTACTTAATCGTACAAGTAGATATCATTATATATGTCACTAGACATCAAAATGGGATGTCAAGATGTGGTCCATGTCATGATTAATCGTACTATTAAAATAATCAAACCTTGTATTTTTTTATATGTCCAGTGGAGATATAATCCTCTAAAAAGTATATTCCAAGGTAATGTAGGCTGTAGGTTATTCCCTTTGATGTTTTCTCAGTTTCTGCTTGGTGATAGAAGGTATACTTTCATACTTAATTGCTGAGATCATCTGTGTTCTGTGGGGTTTATTAAACTTCACTCCTCCACTACTTCATGAACTGATGAATTGGTCTAACTGTCAAACAAATATGGTTATGAACCAGAATAGAAAACAGTGATTTGTTCAAGTCAGGGAGTCACTGATGACCCATGATAACTTTGTTCACTGTGAAGCCTCACTCTTTGTTTGATCAGAGGGGCCATGTTCATGATCCCCATATAGTGAACGCACAGCGCAAACATCACACATTTAATTACCCCTCTGAATCTAATAATTTTTTACATTTTGTAAAGGGAAAAAATCTATTCTATTCTAGATAGAGCCAAAACAAAGATGGTGACTCTAACATCAGCCCTAGATTCCTCTCAGGATTCAACAGACCCAAAAGTTGAATGAACATGTTTTCCTACTAATTATGAATTATTATTTATTATTATTTTTCCTTCCTGTCTTGTTCTATAACTATTTTTCTCTCAATATCTCTCTTCAGGTTGGTGGTTTGATGCCTGTGGACCATCCAACCTCAATGGCTTGTACTATATGCATGGACAGAGCATCGGTAAGCTCAATGGCATCAAGTGGCACTACTTCAAAGGCCCCAGTTACTCCCTGCGGGCCACCGCCATGATGATTCGACCACTGGACTTCTGAAGGAACCCCTTGCTGTCAGTCCTTTCTTTTGATGATACTTTCCACTCAGGCTGGTTTGGTCCTGGGATGGAGGTCTTCCAGGTTCTTTAAAACCTCTTTGCATGGAGTGGAAAGGACCAGGTAGTGGAAAGGAGGACTCATCAAATCCATCACTGTACAACCAAATGTTGACTGGTCTGCTCTTGAGAACGCAGGTCTCTCTTTGGATTCATGGACAGCCATTGGTGGCCAGTCAGCCTATTCAGATACATGACATTGCTTCTTTGTGTACATTTTTCTTACGGCATCTATAGTTTGCATAAATCACCATCTCCTGTGGGCATTTTCAAGAGCTTTAGAAAAGCCTTTATGTAGGACAGTGCCATGTCAAAAATAATGTCAATGCCATTTGTTCTTCAATGTTTTTTATATGTAAAAATGTATTTTGATGTTAAAGGCTAGAGTGCAAAGCAATAAATGATTTTTAATGTATCTCAGATTAGTGTGACAGCTTGAGATATTAAATGTATTTCACTTTATTCAAGTGTGATGTAGAGGTCAGTAAAATAATTTTTTAGTGAAAAAGTGTGAAATTATTTCCCTTTTTTGGAAATTTGGATAGAACAATTTTACCATTAAGGCTTCATTGATACTTATATTCTGTCTTATTCAAGAAAGACAAAATACATTAATAAATTATGTCAAACATTAGTATTTTTAGATACTACCCCAGAAGTCCTTTTGTGAATGAATAGCTTACTTTGTTTTGCTCTGCTGAAACAAATTTCCTTGTATTCTGTGCACAATATTTGGCAACACGTGAATGGACTGCAATATCTGCCAGTGGAACATGTAATGGAACCTAGCATGTTATATGAACACAGTAAGTTTGAAATACTACATTTTGCTGAAGCTATACCATATTTACCTATGATTTATTGTGGTTATGCAGAGGCCACCATGTTGGTGCTGTGTTATTGATCAGTGTTTTTGACAATTGTTGACAAAGTTTCTTTGATACATCCTTTGATACATGAATGTAGTACATTTGTGACACATTCACTTTTGTTTACTGCAGTCTCAATTTTTTAAATTCACAACAGTTCAAGGGTTGAATGCCTGATTCTGATTCTGATTGTAAAACAAAAGGCACTGTGTTTACCATGACACCCTTTCAATAACTGATTACATAATATTCATGTATTGGTTACACTGTGCAGCAGTGTATTGTTGCCACAATTAAAAATATATATTTTCTGCTCACCTCAACTTTTCTCATTATAGCATTATTATAACAACAAATATATCTCATTAAAATGAGAAAGTAATCTTGTTATGAGAAACGTTCTTGTTGTAATAACAAGAACACATTATTTTGAAGATAGGGTGATACTCATCAAAAGGCACAGTTCATTGACATCACTAGGTTATAGTACAGGCCTATGTAGATCACTATCTCCTGGGATGACAAACTGAAATGCTAATTATGATACCTTCTACTGTGAATATCAAATGTTACAGAAATTTGATAGGCTAAATAGGCTTACGGATCAGACAGATTCTTCTTTCTGTACAGGCCTATACATTTCAGAATAATTTTACAGTAATTGTACAAATACTGTACTTATCACAGTGCTCAAGGATAAGTTATTGGCCGTCACTGAATTAATTCTGTCTATCCTTTTTGATAAGCTATATTTTCTTGTTATAGTGAGATACAGTTTCTCGTTTTAACAAGTATCTTGTACAGAGTGGGAAATATAAAGAAAAAAATGTCACTGTGTTAATTTTAAAGGAGTTAAAGGAGTTATGCCCATTGCATCAATATTTTTTACATGATGTTTTATACTTATCAATTCAGGAATGTATAATGTATGTTGAGCGAGTCTTCCACAAATCAATGATACATGAAGGTACAGTACATGCTTTATTTATTAGTGTGATTAATGTGTAACAACACACAGCTTATAGTCATTCCCACCATCTCCCTGGAAGCTTTGGAACCAGTGCAACAAACCCTCTCTCCACTGTCTGAAATGGAAGACCAAACAAACAAGAATGTAATAACACGGGAGATGGGGAGTGAGCTTCCGGGAGGGGGTTTGACGGGGAATGTCCTGGTACGAGAGCCAGACCTTCTGACCGACCGTGTAGTTAAGAGCAGACGGTCAGCCTGGTTCTTCATCCCGGAGATATTCCGCAATAGGGTGGCCCGTGCTCTTCTCCAAGTTCTCCGGGCTCTGGACACTAGGGGCTGGGCAGAGGGAGTCTCCACCTTCATCTCCTCTTCAGGAAACATTGGGGGGCTAGTACGCTGGAATGGAGAGATTCCCGTGGAGGAGACAGGGAGAGAGTTGCACGCATGCTCAATCCAAGGTCAGCAGCTGGAACCGTGTGGAAGAAGTTCTCTCCCCCAGGCAACCCGAACCCTTCCCCAGCTTCTGTGAATCAAGCATTCCGTCTGCCCATTAGTCTCGGGGCGGAACCTGGAAGACAGGTGCGGTGTGAGTACAGACGGCCCGCCAGAATCTGCTGCCAAACTGAGGTCCCCTATCAGAAACCACCTCCTAGGGAAAACCGTGGAGGTAGAATATGTGTAAAACCAAAGGTTCTGCTGTTTCCTTGGTTGAGGGGAGTTTATACCACAAAATGTACAGCCTTGTAAAAATGTTCCACATTAGTCAGGACCACAGCGTTTTCCTTCCGAAGCAGGTAGTCCCGTGACAAAATCCAAGGCGATGTGGGACCAAGGGCGATGAGGTACATCTAGAGGTTGGAGGAGACCACTGGTGCACTGATTACCCATCTTAGTGCATGCACACTGTAATGTTCTCGTAAGGGTGTAACAACCGCAAACTAAACATCAAGTTAAACTCCACTCAAAATGAAGCAAAGAGTCGTCGGCGTAGTAGTAAACAAAAACGTTTACTGCTGACTCCTTCACCATGACATCGAGTGAAAACTGCAAAAATAAATTACAGAAAACAAATACACTGAGTCTTGTGTCGTTTTAAAGCATCCTCAAGTTGATTTGTTTATGTATGAAGTGATGCAGGCCATGGTTGGTAAACCATGTTCATAATTATATTTTTTCTCCAGTATGTTCCTGCATCAGTCAATTGAAATGGCTTTGCCTCAGTGGTGGCTGCTGGCCAGAATTTTTGGTGAAGCAAACCCACCAAAATCAAACCTGTTTAGCGGGTAAAGTGACCTGCTTTACCTGTTGACCTAGGCAGTTTTGAGGTGATAAAAACAGACCACATCACACAGCCTGTTAAACAGGTTTAAATGGACAATCAATCACAATGGGCATGCATGATTAGAAGACATGAGTGAAGCATGCTTCACAGGTGGGCTTAAAAACCCATCATAAATCCACAAATATCCAATCAATGGCTTTTATGCCTTATAAGGTCTCTCATTAAAATATATAGGCCTAGTGAAGCAAAAATGTGTTTGCCTCATGAGCGGAGGTGCTGTTTCATGATTTTGAGGCAAAATTACAAAGGTAACTGTCATTGTTATGATAATTTAACATGAAATAAATATGTGTTATGTATGATATGCATGTTCTTTTTTTCCCTTTTTTTGGCACTGCTTCACCTGTTGTCAAAGAGTAGCCTCCTCTGCTTTGTCTGTGTTACTGACCCTTATCTACGCAAATAATCTTCCAGCATCCAGTAGATGGCAGTCTTAATCAAATCACAGACTAGTCCTCTTATACAGACATTATATCCACAAATTGCTGTGACTAACATAAAAATGTGGCAAGGGCAGGTTTGCGGGAAGGAAGCAAGCAGCCCAGGCATGTGGCTTACTTAACCAGTAGGTATATGCTTCCTTCCCGCAAACCATGCCCTTGGCACACAAAAAAATAAACACTCTGAAGACATACTAAAAACTGAAGACATGACTCTGCAATCAACCCACAGAATACATTTTAGGAACCTGTATTATTAACGTTTCAATTAATGTGTTTCAGTCACCTTGGCATTATCTGTTTATTGCAATAGACTACATGTGAGTTCACTGAATCAGTAAAATGACAGTAATGTGTGCCAGGTACTGGAACATTCTCTACAAATATAAGTTTGGCCGTAGTTGTACCAGACGTCTAAAAATAAGTTATTGAAGAAAACGTATTTCAACATGAATATATTTAGACATATCAAGAAAATATTCTTGGATGTAAAGTTGTTAACTTTTTTTGATCAGTGCACCATTAATGGTAAATAAAGCCAGCAGTTCACTTTAAAAATAAAAACATTTGCCACTGTTAGATGGGATGGAGAGATATTCTTTTGAATGGTTATGCATTCTGGTCCTGGATTGAATTACTTGCTGGAATTATTTGTAACTAGGCATATAGCATTTTAATGGTCTGCCACATAACCCAACAGCATGTGCCAAACATTATTAACCATTAATTAATTACTAATAACCTAACTGTAGATCCCATTCATGTAAATGAAATATGGCTATTTCTAGCTTAGATCTTTTGTTTCAAACCAGAAACCTTTTTTATATTAATCAAGGCTGTAAACATAATTTGCTTACTGAGATCTCTATGCCGACTTCTTTCTTTCCGGTATGACTTTGCAAAATATCAGCTGATTGCTGATTGCAAAGTTAAGTAAATAAATAAGTATATACATTTTCACAATTTTCACTGAAGAGATATTTTTCACGTTTATCTTTTAAATCGAGTAACAGAACAGATAAAAATGGATATGATTTCACACATGACCATCCACAAGAGAAAACCTTCAGGCTGAGAGGTCAGTAGGCTGATCAAAAGGGTTTTTCGGTAGGGAGAATGTAATTAAATGAATGACCAATGGGGTCAATGTGACTGATTTCAGCCCTATACGTTAAATAATTCACTAAGTAACAGATTTAAAGCTGATGGTGCTAAATAACTAATACATGGATATTTCATGAATACAGTCCTTTTATTTATAAACAGACAATCCAAAGTACTGAAGAATACTAGACTAATTGAATGTGATGCAGTATAAATAAATTTCAGTTTAACCCTGTAATGTTCTTCTCAGCCTTTTGGTAAAGCACATTTTGATATCTTGCTGAAAATTATGTTGGTCTGTGCAACATAAAACATAAAAAGTCAACATAAAAACCTGCACATTTTATCCCAAGAAACTAAAACATTCAACATTTTGACATTGCTTTTTTCTTGGTGAGTACATAGGTCCACATTCAATTACTAAATGTTCCTTTATTATCAAGAGATCAGGAATCAGGAAAAAGTCTCAAATAAAAAACAAAAGGAAATATGTACGTTCTTTGCCAAAGAATGTAAAGACGTCACCCACTGGAATGTAGCCTACCTTACACATATAAATACAAGAATGTCCAGATCAAAATATCATTCTACACCTTTGAAAATCTCACTCTCTGCATCTCTACATTACTGAGCTGGTGAGTTTCTGCGAAGCCACTCTTGCAAGCAATTAGATTATTTATAGATTTATGACTGAAATAATTTTCTGAATTTATTTATTTATTAATGAACATACTGTGCACAACTAACAATGTGGCAAATTAGTAATAAACCACTGAGCTAGAAACAGTTATAAGAGTATTACTAAATATAAGTTTGTAAATAATGATTTAAACATCATACCAATATTTCATTATTTTACAGTAATGAATTCTAAAGACAAACTAGCCCATATTCTTGCACAGGGGTGTGCACAAGATTTCAAAATCAGCCACAGGCTGTGAAATGATCATTTCTGGTGAATGTTAAGAGTGAAATACAATGAATTACTTACATTTTTAATACAAATGTATTAAAACAAAATATATGGCCAGTTGCCCGCTGCTATAGGAACAACCTACGAGTAATATACATACTTAGGTATAATATACTGTAGATAGGTTGGTGCACTTAATTCACTCATCACAGAAAGAAAGAGCGTACTGTGTACTTGTTTGCCTGTAATTTAACAGACCATTGTTATAAACAGGGTGATCTCAAATTGCATTACTAAATGAAAACCTGGTTACCGTGTGTCCATTTTGATTAAGGTTTGTTTTGGCTCAATATATTGTGAGGTTTTGATGAGCGCTTGTTGTAACTGATGTTCATGTAATGGGGGAAGGAGCACTGGGTATCAACACATACCCACATGTGGGGTGGCCTGTAGTGTAATGGTTAAGGTAAATGACTGGGACATGCAAGGTAGGTGGCTCTAATCCCGGTGGACCCACAATATGATCTGCACAGCTGTTGGGGCCTTGAGCAAGGCCCTTAACCCTGCAATGCTCCAGGGGAGGATTGTCTCCTGTTTAGTATAATCACCTGTAAGTCACTCTGGATAAGAGCATCTGTCAAATGCCATTAATGTAATGTAACACATGTGTAAGGGTCTTTTTGGGTGTATTAAATTATTACATTCAATTAATACATATTTTGTTGTATTAAATTATACTGTCATAGTGGCTATTTTGAGACAATTCAATGTTTTTTTTTGTATATTTTAAATAAAATAGAAGATACTGGATGATGATTGGTGGTCGGTGACTAATACACACAAACCCCAGTCCTGCACGTCAATTACCGCTCATCAATATTTCTGCTGTTATTAATGTATATCTGTTTCATTGTTTTGAAGTACTGAGATTTATTTTCTAACCTTAGGTTCTATATTTCTAACCTTCTCCCTAATGAAGGTCCCTAATGTAAAAAAAAACGAATTCTCCTTCATATCTAGAATACACACTGTAAATACTTTTTATGGCTATGCAACCCTAAGATCATGGACAATTATTAATTCTGTTCGGGAAGCTTTGATACAGTGCATGACACTTGGACATACAATGGATAGGTTTCATTGCGCTAAACAACTGGATCAGTACTCTGCAAACCAAAATACGCAGAACATGATTTATATCATTTACTGTAGCATGTGACGTCCTTCTTCCATTTTGAATCTGGTTACAGGTTTCTAGAACAGTTGCTGATCACGACTACTCCAGAATGATCTCTATCTTCATCTTCTGTCTTTGCTGTCTCACAGCTGGGGCTAGGAGTAAGTGTCTCACAATATCACATACACTGTAATAAGTTTTAAGACATTATTACATCATGCGTTCACTTGACTATCACATTCTAAGAACAAACAACCTGAAATGTAAGCCAAATTGCAGTACACGCAAAATGAATATGACTGGATTGGCATAATCACAATTTTCAACAAATGTCCTACAGATTGCTACTAAATAATTACTAGTGATGATGTTGCATATTGATAGAATTCAATCTCCTTTTATAAAAAAATTTAATTTTTTAATTTGGTAGCCAATTGTACCCCATCTAATTCAATTAGAGTTAGTGTTAGATACACCGTGCACACCCCGTCCCACGGTGGCCGAAGGAGAACAATACCAAGTCCGCTGCATCTTAGCCTGTTGCACCACCGTGGCTCTACCAATATATTCATTATATAATTTCCTTAAAAAAGTTCCAAAATGAAAACAGAATGGGGGAAAAGCCATGCTTAGCATTTTTGTATTTTTAAAAATGTTTGTACTGGACAATGGTACAGAAATAAAATGAATAATTATTATTATTATGAATATTATTATTATTATTATGAATATTATTATTATTATTATGAATATTATTATTATTATTATTATTATTATTATTATTATTATTATTGTTCTTATTATTATTATTATTATTATTATTATTATTATTATTATTATTATATTACTAGAATCCTTTAGGTAAGTTGGGAGGAACCCTACTTCCAGCAAGGCAAAATAAATTCATACCCCACCACTGTGGACCCCAGTCATACCCAGCAAATTAAACAAACTATTGAATTTGCCAAGCGAGTCACTCAGTAACCACAATTTTACATTATTGACAAAAATGTGTGAGACTTCTATTTCACATTGTATTACATAGGACTGTAATGGATAGAGAAGCAATTATGGAATTAAATTTAGTCATTGATTGACTAATTGCCTAATATTGACCTGTGTTGCCTATTGGACATATGTGGGAAATGCACTGTAATGTACAGTTATTTTACTTCATATTGTATTGTCTAATGTGTGTTATGTTGCCCTGGAAAGAAGCATTAGTCTAAAATAAATGATTAAAAGCCGTGTCATTTTGTCTTTTCCTCCTCAGACCTACCATACCACTTCTCAGGAGCAGTAGGCAGGGGCAGTGGTACTTCTTTTACATCTGATCCGCCTAACACTGGGACTGGGCGTATCACTGGAGTCAAAGTGTGGGAGCTCAACAACGGCTACATCAGGGGGTAAATATCAACAAATTATTATTGAATTAATCCATTAATCCATCTGTTGCCGTTTACCACTCAGGCAAATGAAATTATTAAATAATGTTATTTTTAAAAATGTCAACATTTGCTCTTAAAATGAAGTGAGAATGTAGGTTTGCCTTTGTATTTATGATGGAACTCTTTTCTTGCCCTGTTTCAGATTGCAAATAAAACATGACTACGACTGGGGAGAGCTCTTTGGCCGGAATACAGATATAGAACATGAATTTATCCTATTTGAGCATGAGGTCATTGTGCAGGTTTCAGGGAAATACAATCCAGGGAACTGGATCTACCTGCTGACCTTTGGCACAAACTGGGGGCGCACTTTCACAGTTGGCCAGGCCTCTGGCATTTCCTTCAACTTCTTTCAAGCTTATCCTCTTCAGGAGCTTGTAATGGTCAGTGGACGGTTCGATAATAATGGTCTCTCCTCCATTGCTGCACATTGGGGAGTATTGGACCTGGGCTCCACGGGTAAAAATGAGTCAGGTGTAGCCCACCACTAATTTATTAAAATACATATTCTGCTTATTCACCATTTATTAAATAGATGTCTGGATATTACATTATTGGCATTTGGCAGACGCTCTTATCCAGATATAGCTGCTTTGCTAAGATTAATTAAATCAAATCAAAATGTATATGTATAGCAAATAATTCAATCAATTGTCACAACACACCTTACAAAAAGCTCTGGCCTAAACCCCCACAATAGAAGCCTAGTGCAACAGTGTGAAGGAAAAGGGGCTGAGCGGGGGGTGATGAAGCGGAGGCTGGAGAGAAGCAGTGGAGGAGCCCAGATGATTTGGGACAAGATCCTCACCAGCAGTATGGAGGGGGAAAACTGAGAAAGGCCATACGGGAAGTGCAACAGAGCAAGAGGAAGAGAAATCAACAGAACAGGGACACCCATACAAGAGGGAGAGGGAGACAACCATTCCAACTTACCAAGATAAGCCTAGCATTGTCACATACTACTGTACATGTACCCAGTTGCAAAGAATGTGTGAATGCAGAATTTACAAAACAAATACAGATTTTTCACAGGTTTACACTCTCCACTATCTGATCATGACTTAACATTTGATGCTTCAACCAATCAGTCCAGCTCAAGTTAAATGACTGGGGATGCCTACTAGTGATGGAGAGTAAAACCATTCAATTTTATTTACTTTTTATAGTTGTAGTACATGGTTTGTTTCTACTCACTTCTGCAAGGTTATGAACAATTCAGTAATGTACAATGCATCAGCAAGGAAAACTTTTATTCAGCTGTGATGATTTTGTAATATGTCTATGTGGAATAAATCAAATGACTACAGATATTAATTTGAAATTGCCCTGCCATTTCTCCCATTTTTTTAAAATGCAGATATTTTGGAATTATCCACATTTGCATTTAAATACACATCTCTTATATCTTGAATTACAGGTTATATTTCCCCCTGCTGACAGAATGACGATTTCCCTTTGATGTTCTCATATCTTGACTGATGTTTGTTCGATGTAAAGCTTTTACAATAAAGGTTGTAAATGTGAGTTGGGTTGAGTCACTGTTAAGAAAAAAATACAAAAAAATAAAATAGAAAAAGAAATCATGTAGTGAGTTGCTTTTACGGAAAAAAGCTAAATAATTATTTGATTTTTATTAAATGTGAGTATGCCTATATTTCACACAGGCTTGTTCCCACGCACTGAAGGCCTTTGGTGTGATTTTACTTATGAACAACATCCATCCCAAATGAATTTCCCTTTCAGGTGTTGTTGTAGCTGTTCGAACAGTCTTTAAAAACAGCTACAGGTTATGAGGACAAACAGGCAATGAGGTATATTAAAATCATTGACGGGCGGTACGAAATACAAATAAACTACATTTCCCATGATTCCACAATTAACAAATGAGTTTCGCAGCGTGGCTGATGTTTGTCTGTGTTGGCTATTGTAAATGCCCAGAAGCGAAATTCGGCTGCATTGTATACATGTACACGAATAATGACTGAATTACATGAATTAAATGAAGAGTAATAGAATGCCTGTCGAAGGTAAGACGGCTAACATTTCTTGAAGCAAAGAAATATCTTCATCCGCCAATGTTTGGAGTTTGGGAATAGAGCCGCGGACAATTCGCAAGTGGCTATGATTGGCTAGTGCTGCACGCCTCAGAAAATCAGTGAAGTATAAACATTCGGTGTAAAAAGTCTCAAAAAACAAAAGGAAATATGTACGTTCTTTGCCAAAGAATGTAAAGACGTCACCCACTGGAATGTAGCCTACCTTACACATATAAATACAAGAATGTCCAGAGCAAAAGGTCATTTTACATCTCACTCTCTGCATCTCTACATTACTGAGCTGGTGAGTTTCTGCGAAGTCACTCTTGCAAGCAATTAGATTATTTACAGATTTATGACTGAAATAATTTTCTGAATTTATTTATTTATTAATGAACATACTGTGCACAGCTAACAATGTGGCAAATTAGTAATAAACCACTGAGCTAGAAACATTTATAAGAGTATTACTAAATGTAAGTTTGTAAATAATGATTTAAACATCATACCAATATTTCATTATTTTACAGTTATGAATTCTAAAGACAAACTAGCCTATTCTTGCACAGGGGTGTGCACAAGATTTCAAAATCAGCCACAGGCTGTGAAATGATCATTTCTGGTGAATGTTAAGAGTGAAATACAATGACTTACTTACATTTTTAATACAAATGTATTAAAACAAAATATATGGCCAGTTGCCAGCTGCTATAGGAACAACCTACAAGTAATATACGTACTTAGGTATAATATACTGTAGATAGGTTGGTGCACTTAATTCACTCATCACAGAAAGAAAGAGCGTACTGTGTACTTATTTGGCTGTAATTTAAGTTAAGTTAAGTTAAGTTACTTTATTTGTACCCGTAGGTAAATTTGTTTGCAGAGAGAGTCACACAATACTTAAAAACACATAAAATACAACAAGCGTATAAAGTGCAGGGTGCAAAAGCTGGCAACAGCCCTTAACCCTGCATTGCTCCAGGGGAGGATTGTCTCCTGTTTAGTCTAATCAACTGTAAGTCACTCTGGATAAGAGCATATGTCAAATGCCAATAATGTAATGTAACACATGTGACAGGGTCTTGTTGGGTGTATTCAATTAATACATATTTTGTTGTATTAAATTATACTGTCATAGTGGCTATTTTGAGACAATTCAATGTTTTTCTTTGTATATTTTAAATAAAATAGAAGATACTGGATGATGATTGGTGGTCGGTGACTAATACACACAAACCCCACAGTCCTGCACGTCAATGACCGCTCATCAATATTTCTGCTGTTAATTAATGTATATCTGTTTCATTGTTTTGAAGTACTGAGATTTATTTTCTAACCTTAGGTTCTATATTTCTAACCTTCTCCCTAATGAAGGTCCCTAATGTAAAAAAAACTAATTCTCCTTCATATCTAGAATACACACTGTAAATACTTTTTATGGCTATGCAACCCTAAGATCATGGACAATTTTCAATTCTGTTTGGGAAGCTTTGATACAGTGCATGATACTTGGACATATAATGGATAGGTTTCATTGCGCTAAACAACTGGATCAGTACTCTGCAAACAAAATACGCAGAACATGATTTATATAATTTACTGTAGCATGTGACTTCCTTCTTCCATTTTGAATCTGGTTACAGGTTTCTAGAACAGTTGCTGATTACGACTACTCCAGAATGATCTCTATCTTCATCTTCTGTCTTTGCTGTCTCACAGCTGGGGCTAAGAGTAAGTGTCTCACAATATCACATACACTGTAATAAGTTTTAAGACATTATTACATGATGCGTTCACTTGACTATCACATTCTAAGAACATCCATCCATCCATCCATCCATTATCTTAACCCGCTTATCCTGAACAGGGTCGCAGGGGGGCTGGAGCCTATCCCAGCATACATTGGGCGAAAGGCAGGAATACACCCTGGACAGGTCGCCAGTCCATCACAGGGTACACACACCATTCACTCACACACTCATACCTATGGGCAATTTAGACTCTCCAATCAGCCTAACCTGCATGTCTTTGGACTGTGGGAGGAAACCGGAGTACCCGGAGGAAACCCACGCAGACACGGGGAGAACATGCAAACTCCACACAGAGAGGCCCCGGCTGACTGGGATTCGAACCCAGGACCTCCTTGCTGTGAGGCGGCAGTGCTACCCACTGCACCATCCGTGCCGCCATTCTAAGAACAAACAACCTGAAATGTAAACCAAATTGCAGTACAAGCAAAATGAATATGACTGGATTGGCATAATCACAAATTTCAACAAATGTCCTACAGATTGCTACTAAATAATTACTAGTGATGATGTTGCATATTGATAGAATTCAATCTCCTTTTATAAAAAAATTTAATTTTTTAATTTGGTAGCCAATTGTACCCCATCTAATTCAATTAGAGTTAGCGTTAGATACACCGTGCACACCCCGTCCCACGGTGGCCGAAGGAGAACAATACCAAGTCCGCTGCATCTTAGCCTGTTGCACCACCGTGGCTCTACCAATATATTCATTATATAATTTCCTTAAAAAAGTTCCAAAATGAAAACAGAATGGGGGAAAAGCCATGCTTAGCATTTTTGTATTTTTAAAAATGTTTGTACTGGACAATGGTACAGAAATAAAATGAATTATGATTATGATTATTATGATTATTATGATTATTATGATTATTATTATTATGATTATTATTATTATTATTATTATTATTATTATTATATTACTAGAATCCTTTAGGTAAGTTGGGAGGAACCCTACTTCTAGCAAGGCAAAATAAATTCATACCCCACCACTGTGGACCCCAGTCATACCCAGCAAATTAAACAAACTATTGAATTTGCCAAGCGAGTCACTCAGTAACCACAATTTTACATTATTGACAAAAATGTGTGAGACTTCTATTTCACATTGTATTACATAGGACTGTAATGGATAGAGAAGCAATTATGGAATTAAATTTAGTCATTGATTGACTAATTGCCTAATATTGACCTGTGTTGCCTATTGGACATATGTGGGAAATGCACTGTAATGTACAGTTATTTTACTTCATATTGTATTGTCTAATGTGTGTTATGTTGCCCTGGAAAGAAGCATTAGTCTAAAATAAATGATTAAAAGCCGTGTTATTTTGTCTTTTCCTCCTCAGACCTACCATACCACTTCTCAGGAGCAGTAGGCAGGGGCAGTGGTACTCCTTTTACATCTGATCCGCCTAACACTGGGACTGGGCGTATCACTGGAGTCAAAGTGTGGGAGCTCAACAATGGCTACATCAGGGGGTAAATATCAATAAATTATTATTGAATTAATCCATTAATCCATCTGTTGCCGTTTACCACTCAGGCAAATGAAATTATTAAATAATGTTATTTTTTAAAATGTCAACATTTGCTCTTAAAATGAAGTGAGAATGTAGGTTTGCCTTTGTATTTATGATGGAACTCTTTTCTTGCCCTGTTTCAGATTGCAAATAAAACATGACTACAACTGGGGAGAGCTCTTTGGCCGGAATACAGATATAGAACATGAATTTATCCTATTTGAGCGTGAGGTCATTGTGCAGGTTTCAGGGAAATACAATCCAGGGAACTGGATCTACCTGCTGACCTTTGGCACAAACTGGGGGCGCACTTTCACAGTTGGCCAGGCCTCTGGCATTTCCTTCAACTTCTTTCAAGATTATCCTCTTCAGGAGCTTGTAATGGTCAGTGGACGGTTCGATAATAATGGTCTCACCTCCATTGCTGCACACTGGGGAATATTGGACCTGGGCTACACGGGTAAAAATGAGTCAGATGTAGCCCACCACTAATTTATTAAAATACATATTCTGCTTATTCACCATTTATTAAATAGATGTCTGGATATAGCTGCTTTGCTGAGATTAATTAAATCAAATCAAAATGTATATGTATAGCAAATCATTCAATCAATTGTCACAACACACCTTACAAAAAGCTCTGGCCTAAACCCCCACAATAGAAGCCTAGTGCAACAGTGTGAAGGAAAAGGGGCTGAGCGGGGGGTGATGAAGCGGAGGCTGGAGAGAAGCAGTGGAGGAGCCCAGATGATTTGGGACAAGATCCTCGCCAGCAGTATGGAGAGGGAAAACTGAGAAAGGCCATACGGGAAGTGCAGCAGAAATCAACAGAACAGGGACACCCATACAAGATGGAGAGGGAGACAACCATTCCAACTTACCAAGATAAGCCTAGCATTGTCACATACTACTGTACATGTACCCAGTTGCAAAGAATGTGTGAATACAGAATTTACAAAACAAATACAGATTTTTCACAGGTTTACACTCTCCACTGTCTGATCATGACTTAACATTTGATGCTTCAACCAATCAGTCCAGCTCAAGTTAAATGACTGGGGATGCCTACTAGTGATGGAGAGTAAAACCATTCAATTTTATTTACTTTTTATAGTTGTAGTACATGGTTTGTTTCTACTCACTTCTGCAAGGTTATGAACAATTCAGTAATGTACAATGCATCAGCAAGGAAAACTTTTATTCAGCTGTGATGATTTTGTAATATGTCTATGTGGAATAAATCAAATGACTACAGATATTAATTTGAAATTGCCCTGCCATTTCTCCTATTTTTTTTAAATGCAGATATTTTGGAATTATCCACATTTGCATTTAAATACACATCTCTTATATCTTGAATTACAGGTTAAATTTCCCCCTGCTGACAGAATGACGATTTCCCTTTGATGTTATCATATCTTGACTGATGTTTGTTCGATGTAAAGTTTTTACAATAAAGGTTGTAAATGTGAGTTGGGTCACTGTTAAGAAAAAAATACAAAAAATAAAATAGAAAAATAAATCATGTAGTGAGTTGCTTTTACGGAAAAAAGCAAAATAATTATTTGATTTTTATTAAATGTGAGTATGCCTATATTTCACACAGGCTTGTTCCCACGCACTGAAGGCCTTTGGTGTGATTTTACTTATGAACAACATCCATCCCAAATGAATTTCCCTTTCAGGTGTTGTTGTAGCTGTTCGAACAGTCTTTAAAAACAGCTACAGGTTATGAGGACAAACAGGCAATGAGGCATATTGAAATCATTGACGGGCGGTACGAAATACAAATAAACTACATTTCCCATGATTCCACAATTAACAAATGAGTTTCGCAGCGTGGCTGATGTTTGTCTGTGTTGGCTATTGTAAATGCCCAGAAGCGAAATTCGGCTGCATTGTATACATGTACACGAATAATGACTGAATTACATGAATTAAATGAAGAGTAATAGAATGCCTGTCGAAGGTAAGACGGCTAACATTTCTTGAAGCAAAGAAATATCTTCATCCGCCAATGTTTGGAGTTTGGGAATAGAGCCGCGGACAATTCGCAAGTGGCTATGATTGGCTAGTGCTGCACGCCTCAGAAAATCAGTGAAGTATAAACATTCGGTGTTGCCTAGCTAGGGAGTGATTGTCTGTCGGTTAGAAGAATATTTCAGTGTAAAATATTAATAGACTATGTGGGCAGACGTTTTATTCTCGAAGAACCGAAAACACGCAGTAACTAGCTTTTCAGCACAAACGCTCATCGCCTTTTTCCAATGCCCCTGTCAATTTATGATGCGCACTGTGGAGAGACAGAGCTCCTTCGTATACCTTATGTTTGTAGGCTACTAATCGGTTACGCGTGATTTAGTCATGGCAAGGAGCGAGACCAGCCAAATAAATATTTAACGTTGTTTGTAACTTCTCATTTCTTGAGGAATATTACATTTTCATTATCTCGAGATTCCAAGACTGGTTCATATTATAGACAAAACTGAAGAGATTATCAGTGCGCTAACGTTAGTTACCTGTACGCTACTGTAGCGTAATGTAGCCTACATAATTGGCCGCATTGGACGTAGCTCCTCATGAGATAATCGTCCGCTGCAGCTCAATCTGTCGACACGGAGTGAATTGTTTTTGGGAGAGAGCCTTGCCTAAAACTGTCTATTGAGGACAAACGTTTATATTGCGTGTGCAAACATCTGAGGCGGGATGCTAGGACAGTCTCACCACCTTATCGGGGGGATCCTGTGGATTCAAAATCCTATGAGAGGTAGGTTTTTAAAAACCGGTTTTCAAGGGGATCCTTCTCAGCCGCCAAACGTTTTTTAATTGGCACATATTTTTGCATGACGTCTTGTGCATGCCACGGATAATTAATGGTGTTTGCGCTACAGTCTGCGGTAGGCTATATCAACATCCATAAAGTCTGATTAAAACTATAACGTTAGCTATATTAACTCTAAAATATGTATCCCTCAGATTGTATATGCTAAATATGGGAGTGCAGTGTGTTTGCGTTGTTGAATAGGACATGTGCAGGCACAGCAGTATGATGAGCGTTCTGATAATGCTTGACGTTGTGGTTTTGTACAGCAACAAGGGGAACATTTCTCGTTTGGCTCAAACCAACGCGGAGAACCGACGCTAATTGAAGAGGCCACGTAGCCACATTTTAAACAACCGGCCTACTAATTTTACCAAATCTTCTTCCCAACCAAATACATAATAACCACATACTCTAACCTACTTAGAACCAATTACATGTCTGCAGCCTAAATTAACATTATTTTATTAGCACTACAATGAAGTGCTGTTTCTTAACACTACTTTTTGTCATTTAAGTTCAAAGTTTGCAGGCTGTGTGAATTAAGATGAAATAAGAATTAGTCTGCTTTTAAATATAATTCTAATTGCAACGTATTGGTTATTGTGAGAATGATATAGCGGCTGTGATATTCATTCGTATATGTAGTCTCAATGCATGTTATACAGCATTTTCATATTCTCTTTATAGTATCTGCACAGTACTGTACGTGGCATACTACCATTTTTCTCAAACCTTATGACAAAAACATGGACAAGTGTGGCCTTGTATGTAAGGGATTGGGTATTTAATTCTCACTGTGGGTAGGGGATTGCTTAATTAATTGTTTGTTTATCATTGTAGTTGCTACTGCTATTGTGCTCTGCCCTTGAGCAAGGTGCTTCTAAAATCTTAATTAGGCTACTTATATCTTTCATATTTTTGTATGAATGGAATATAATTACTGTAAGCAATAAGTCACTGAATAAATGTGTCTGCTAGGCTAGTGATTACTAACAATAAGTATTAAATGTCCAGTGCTCTCTGTAGACTCATTAATTACTGAAGGAGAGAGCCTGTTTGAAGTAGAATCACCCTTTAATGATGATGTGTGTCCTGGGAAAAGGGAACTCTTTCAGTAAAATATTGCGGTCATCATTTTGCTGATGTATTCACTCAGTGAATATAGGGCAAACATAAACAATTCAAAATAAATGAAGACTGCTTAAGAAAAGTGCATCTTCTTATAGGCGCATATATTCAAATTAAAAGTCCTTTCAAAGATGAATGGATATTGAAATATGTACAATGCACAGGACTTTTCTGTATTTTTCAATGCGTTAGAGATGAATGAACATGTTTTCAAAGAGAACTGAATCAGTCCAACTGTACTACTGTGTTTGGTGCTGTAAAATCTTTTCAATCTTTAACATGTATATCAAACACAGGATATGGTGTTTCGGAGAATACACTAGCTAACAATGCAGTGCTTTGCTCCTTCTTCCAATTATGATTTCCAAAGATTAAAGGTTAGCCTTCATACTGGAATTCAGGCTGATTTCTTGACTCCCTTGGAATAATTGTGAAGAGGAGAGTGGAATACTGGAACATTGTGTGTTGTTAACACAGCCTTGAGATAGACCTGCTCATTGGACCAGGCAGACATGAAGTGGCAGTGAACACGTCATACACAGTAATGTGCACAATCCAGTGAATGGATGCCACTCGCTTCCTCTTTCTTGTCTTGCTCCAAATACCCCTTTATGGGTGGTGTTTAAATACTGTGCCATTTTTATTCATAATAAGCACAGCACTGTCAAATTGAGAATTGAGAATGTTAGTTTTATGTCTTCAGTCAATCTTAGTGTTGTTAGAAACATGCACCGACGCATTGTGGCACACAGGCCTTCATCGTCCTGATAAAGGCCTGTGTGCCACAACGCTTTGGTGCATGTTTTTAAGTTCTTGCCTATGCATTAGCCATATTAGCAAGGCTTTTTTACGGACCCAAATCATCAGTGCCTTGGTTGCCATCCTTAGCTTATGAAGTTTCATTGATTGGAAACTTTCTACCGTACCATCTACTTGGTTGAACACTTTTTGGTAATTTTCTAGCCTGACCAAACTTTATTTGACATTGTATAATATAATAAATGATCTATTTGACTTTTTACTTGTGGCTGTTCTTAACCAGTTAACCATCAAAGTTTATTTTATCGTGAATTATAAAATGGGTTGTTTCGATCTTGAAAGCTGACTGGTTGAGCTTTTCTACCGTGATTATAAATCCCATAAAGTAACAGTAAATCAAACAGCCTGTTTACAAACAATATCACCCTGCTCATTATTTTGTGCTTCTATTCTATGGCCCTGTGTTCTATATCGATACGTTATGAATTTTTTTTTACCGTTATTTATCTTTTTGATTAGCCTAATGTTAGCCTGATGTTCAGAGTAAATTTTGATAAGTTTGACAGAATGTCAATGGATGACATGTTTGAAAGCCAAAGTGAGGGTGGTACAGCTGGGATACCTGGCCATCCTGCTAGAGCCAAAAAAGAAGCAGTGGATAAATGAGAAAAATCTCAAAACGAAAAGAACGCCGAGGCCTCAACAAAGTGGGCAATTAGGATGCCTTATGGACTGGTGCCAGGAAAAGGGCATAGGAGCCGATGGGGGTGAACTGGCTTGCAACAATGTTGCCAAGGATCTGTAGAGCCACAGGCACCACAATCTATACAAACCACTGTCACCGCAGTACCATGGTTTACCATCGTGCAAACTTTATTGGATGCGGGGCTCGGCGCGAGAGAGATAATGTCAGTCAGTGGTCATAAATGTGAAATCTGCCTTGAAAGCTACTGGAGACCCAATGTCACAGAACGAAAATGCTGGAGTGACATACTGGCCAACACTGATGTCAGTGTTACCCCAGGCCCAGCAGTTAAAAGTAGAAAACGAGACAGGAGACATTTTATGGACATTTTTTCAGTGGCTGTACAATTTATGGTAGCATCCAAATAAAGCAACCATTAATTGTGTTCTGTGGACTACATTATCTGGTGGAAGAATAGTTGCTTTATGAAAATAATGATTTAGAAAATAAAGTAATATTGTGTCATCCATTAGTTGTTCATAAATGTTGTAACGCTTTTATAAAAGCAATAAGGCACTTAAGCCGTCTTGTATGGGGAGTTAAAGGGTGTTGCCACCACTCGGCGTCGAGCCTAAGCACACACTTTAACCGTGACTGCATTCCCCATACAACAAGGTCTCTTGTGTTGTATTCTCTTTGAACTGATGAAACATGCTAAGACATAGCAGTAACAGCTCAATATTTTGTACATACATAGGAGATTTATACCTTTTGAAATACACAAACATTCAATTTTACCTTCTACCTGACATGCAACACTATTTGGTCATTCCTGGCCAGACCTAACTTGATGTAGCATTTTTTTTTTTTGAGCAGTACAATGGAAAACATTCATAATCTGAAAATAGACAGAAAACTGTGAGAGTACACATTTTCAGGTTTTTTCCTGCTTTAATGCCTAAGATGCCGCTCAGAAATCAACCAGTTTTCATTGAGAGTGACTTTTTTGGTGCCACCCAGCTTTTTATAAGAGCCGATATTTGCAGAAGGACCAATTCAATGAGGCTAATGTTTAGCATTTTCTCTTGAATTTACACAAAGTTTGAGCAAAATTGGAGTGGTCACCGATAACACCTCTGGTTGATTTTTCATGGAATGACCCTGGTACATTTTGCAGCCAATAATAATACAGACCAATTAAAATAATTGTCACACATAATCTCATGTCTTCTCAGTTTCCTTTGTTAATCTTACCTCTGCAACTCTTATTATGAATTTCTCGAGTTAAAAAATTACTTTGAGAATGTGCTAAAAATGAAACAGAAACTGACAAATATCTTTGTTCACATTGCCTTTGTACTACACACAATTTTGCTGACATTTGCTGGCTTCCTTATTATGTCATTAAAATGTTCTGTTTTTAAGTCATGTGATGATAAAGAAATTGGAAAACTGAAGTAATATTTGGGGTTAAAAAGCAATTCATACGCAACATTAATGATTTGTGTGTTACTGACCTACCCACCATATACTGAGAAGTCTGCTGTTGCTCGAATGAGAGCAGGCTCAGCATGAAAACTTCAGGAGAAAGAAGACTGTGTCTTTAGATATGGTTGGGGGTCCAATATGGGTAAACATTAAGGGCAAACATTTGTTAAAATGTAAAGGAGTGAGGTCAGAAAGTGATTGATTTCTGACAGAATGCCCTTGCTATGATCAAAATCACTTTGGGAAAATTAAAAAAGACACAAGGTTTCCATTTAGAATGCTTTATTTTATATGCAAATGAGTAGTTCCAGTAGTACATTAACTAGCCTATGTGAATATCTACAAAATCATAATTGTTTTCTTAAATAAATTTTTCAGTTTAGTTTGTTTTTAGTTTGTGGGTTTTTTTTTGTTTAAAATACTAAACTAGTTTTCATCTTAGTTTTTTTTAAATAGTAGTGGCGGCAGCTTTAGCCAATGACATGTTGAGAGAAGCAGAGGGGTCTTAATCACCCTGAAGGAAATGGATGACCTTGTTTTTTATTATTGTACACACAATATACACACCCAATCACTGTGAATAATTAATAGTTTTATTATTATAACATTTATGTTGTTGGAATTTAGCTTTGAACAACTGAACTGCATCATGGCATTTTTGCACTTAGTGGAAAAAGTAATGGTTTTATCAAAAGATGGCATGGTAGATTACAACACAGCTGTGTTGCTCCTGTGTTCATATTATACTGCTTTGCTCAGACAATAAGATGCACACATCACATTCATGATTAAACTAGCCGTTTTTTTTGCTTTGTACGCACATAAAGGCATTCTTTTTCATTTTCTGTTTTTAGCAACTATTTCACTTAAATGAAGAGAGACTAGTCATTCTAAAGAAATGGAAAGACCTGCCATATTAGACCCTTCTCGATTCTTAGGGCTTTTATATAAACAAATTCTCTTGTTTTTGTTGACAGTACTGTGATTGGAGTGTACTTGTTTTTGATTGCAGGAGGCTGTGTCCTGTGGGTTTGATTAGGCTAATTAACAAGTGTTAGCTACATGTTCAAATGGTCATGTTCTGTGTTTTGTACTGTGGACGTCTTTGAGATAGAATATTTCGCACTGTATTTTATGGTTGCTATCTTGGCCAGGTCCCCTTTGAGAAGAGATTTGAATCAATATTATGAATAAAACCAGTGAATAAATATTACTGTAAATGGTCCATCTGCAGTTCATAGTTAGCTTTTTTAGGTAATTACAGCTATTGGTCTCTCAATGAAGCTGCAACAATACCCACAGGCATCAGCTAACATTGTGTGCTCTGTTTAACTGGAGCACATTCTGTTAATAATAATAATAATAATAATAATAATAATAATAGTGGGTTAAAGTCTTATCTTATTTTAATTGAAAGTGAGGCACAGTGAAGACCTACTACTGCTAAGGCTGCATAAATAATCATATTAGCAATCATTACAAAGCAGAAACACCCCAACTGTAATGCATAAAATATTATTAATAAAGTATGATGGCTCAACCAGAATTTCCCGCTGCTTAAAATAAGAGCATTCTCACTGTCTTATGCATTTGGTCTGAAGCACTCCTCTGCTCTGAGCATGCTGTTGGCCCTGTAATGCCAGTTACGAGCACTATTAATATAGCGTGACTCTTTTTGTAAATATTCAGGACAGACAATTGACAGAAAGTGTAACATTTGTGGGGCAGAAACCTAAGTATTTTAACTTTGTGTTTGTTTGTCACAAAGGATATTAGGCGGGTGTCTATTGTGTATGGCTGTGATATTGATGCTGGATGAAGCTGACGTTGTGTTGTTTACCTGGGATGTAGTATGAAAAAAAAAGAAAAAGATTTGCTGTGAAACAACACCAGTTGAAGCAGGTGATTTATGATAGAACCCATGGAATGTTGTAGAATGTCTGCGTGGTTGGTTCATGGGTGTGTGGTGCTTGGTATGCGTAGAACTGGTCAGGCAGCCACTGGGCCTGTCTTTGCTTGAGCAGGAAACTGCAGGAGAAAGGTGCATCGCAAACTAGTTCAAAGAGATCAGAGCACTGCAAACCCGTGGTTTTGAAGTTATATAGCTTACATCTGACTGACTGTATAATGCACAATTGCTGTGATGAGTAATTGGGGAGAGTCAGGGAGTAATAGTAAGTATATTATTTTTTTCCTTCATTAACTCTATTGGGGAAAAATAAATATGCTTGTTTCTAATTGTGTGTGGAAGAATTGGAATGGTTGAGGAAAACTGAAATGGAGGTGAAAGTTTTTATTCTGAGGCTTGTGATCTGAGCAATATTGAAGCTGAAAGTGGCACAGTATTTACCCTGAGGGCACCAGCCTGGATGCTGTTTTCAGTTCCTCTACTCCTTTCTGGGCCCTGCATATTTCAGTCAGATGTCTCTTAGTAAGCACACTCCTATACTGGAAAGATATGCATGTTAATAATTCCATAATAATTGGCCTAAATGATGAAAGTGCTGTTCCTCATCCCTCTTTTTAATAGAACTGGGTCATATTTGTGTTGTCATTCAATGGCCTACAACTGCCAAAGATATCTCAAAGCAGCATTACTTCCACAATTCCAAAAGGCTAGGCTCTGCCCTATTTATCTGTGTACGCCTGGCATTCTTCCACATTAATTTCCTGGAATGACAGACAGGGCTGCGTGATCTGATAGGGTTGTGTGACCTGTTTTTGCTTGAAGAATTTAGTGAAGCAACTGAGGACAGAGAAGTTGGAGATTCCAGGACCTGACACTGTGATGAAAGGTTTAGAGTCGGGTGGAGGTGGTGCACAAAACATTGCCTGTAATCTGGCATGAGCCAACAATCAGCTGATGAGCATTAATACGTATGCTATGAAGGCTATAATGTATGTTAAATCTATTTAGTTGTCTTCAGTGCGTGTGCCAGCGATTCAAAACATTAATACACTATCCACATCTTACAAAGAAATCTTGATTTTTCAATGAAAATATTGATGAAATGTGGCAGGGATACTGGTTACCTTTATTTTGCTATTAATAATTTACTTACTTTTTTACCTTGGATGGCAGTGTTCCATTTATGAGTTCATTTGAGAGGAGCAGTTGTATGTTGTTGTGGAAGAATGACTATCAAGGGTTTTTTCTTTGGGAATTTGAGTTTGAGTCTTCTTGGGTCTCTACAAGCTTTGCACACCTGGATTTTGGCAGTTTCTCCCATCCTTTCTGGCAGATCCTCTCAAGCTCCGTCAGATTGGATTGGAAGCATCTTGAACTGCCATCTTCAGTTCTCTCCACAGATGTTCTATGGGGTTTAAGTCTGGGCTTTGGCTGAGCCACTCAAGGACAGTGAGAGACCTGTCCTCAAGCCACTCCAGTGTTGTCTTGGCTGTATTTGTCTGTATTATTTGCTTCATTGTTGTTCTGAAAGGTGAACTGTTGCCACAGTCTGAGGTTGTGTGCACTTTGGAGTAGGTTTTCTTCAAGGACCTCTCTGTATTTGGCTGCATTTATCCTTGCCTGAATTCTGACCAGTCTCCCTGTCCCTGCCGCTGAGAAGCACTTCCATAGCATGATGCTGCCACCACCATGCTACACCATAGGGATGGTATTAAACAGGTGATGAGCAGTGTCTGGTGTTTGCCAGACATAGTGCTTAGAGTTCTGCCAAAAGTGTTCAATTTTAGTCTTTTATTTGCCGTTTGGTAACTTCCAAGCGGACTGTGAAAAAAGGTTTTTCACTCACGAGTGGCTTCCACCTTACCACTGTACTGTAAAATGGTGGTCCTTTCGGCAGGTTTTCCCATCTCTGCAGAGATTAGTTTAGATTAGATTAGATTCAATTTATTGTCATTGCCTTCTAAGGCAATTAAATGCTTCCTCTGCATTTAACCCATCCTAGTTACCTAGGAGCAGTGGGCAGCCATAGTTTGGTGCCCGGGGACCACCTCCAGTTCTCAGGCCAGTGCCCTGGTCAAGTGCAGCGGCAGGAGTACACCAAGGGGGAATTTAACCTGACCGGAGTACCCGGAGGAAACCCACACGGACACGGGGAGAACATGCATACATGAAGCTCGAACCCACCACTGTCTTGCTGTGAGGCAACAGTGCACTGCACCACCAGCAGTGAGCGTGTTTCACTGGCAGCCTTACAGGACCAAGCCATAACACCCCCTCACCTTTGTCTCATCTGTCCGCTAGAGTGCAGAACAAGTGATCGAACACAGGAACAAATGTGAAGAGGACCCTAGAGGACAGTATGGTTCCGAATCCAAGTGTGACCATACACCTTTTTGTTCTTTGGGCTTATCAGTGGTTTGCATCTTGTAGTTGAGCTGGTATAGAGCTCTATGTGTGGTAGATTGTCAGGGGGGTTTTCTTCACCGGGCTGTATTCATCCACTACAGGTCTTCCTGTTTCTGCCAGGTCTTTTGACATAATAGAGTTCACCAGTTGTTTTTTTCTTCAACCAAACTTTTGTCTTGGGCATGATTTCATTTCTAAGCCTCATGATGGCCAGTTTAATTTGCATTGACACAGCTATCTTCCTCATGTTTTCACAACCCAAACGGCAATCTCACACAGGCAAGGCAATTGGCATTTGCAAAGTCTACCATCAAGATTAGACATCAACAGCTCAAATGAATGCACCTGCCTAACAAAACACGATTCAACAAATACTTGTAGGACCTAAAAATGGGTGGGACCATGTACAAAACGGTGCTTTCAACTTTCTCAAGTAGCGATATTATTGTTTAATGGAAAAAAGGCGATTTTCCTTTTGATCAAAGTGCATTGTGAACTCAAAAGGTTTGAAAGTGATATTGGCGCCATTTATTTTCAATTATGTTTTACTGCCAAAATGGTTCCGTAAACGAATCTCGTCACGTGACGGCCGGAACTCTATACTTATGGAAATGAGAGATGAGAGAGTTTTTTATTTTAAATTAATTAGCATCATTATGGGTTATTGAGTGTAGATTGATGGGCAGTTTAATCCATTTAAAATTAAATCCACAACACTATACAGTGTGGAAAAAGTGAAGGGTGTCAGATTATTTTCTGAAGCCACTGTAGGTGGCTGAGTAGTTTAATGTAATTACATTATAGGCATTTGGCAGATGCTCTTATCCAGAGCGACGTACAGCAAAGGTATAGGTATATAATTACACATTTACAGTAATATCATTACTTCATCTCAGTAATATTTACAGTAATAACAGCAATTCATTCCACTTCATACCATTTGCATGGAATCCAACTGTTCTTTTAGAAGGCAGGGCATAGTCATTATTACCTACATGGCTGGAATTCATTCACAAGATCACAAGTACTGACACACAAATTATTATTACTGGATTTGGTAGTGAACTCCTCTGAGCAGGGATGCCTGTCCATGGCTTGTAATCTGTGTTTGCTGTGTCCGGCCATTGAAATTGAGATGTTGGTGAAAACCTATACTTGGTGAATGTCTTGCATAAGCCCCACAAGGTGCTACGTGAGCAGAATGGTGAGAGGTGAGTCTGAACACTGCACCTTGGATGGTAGATCAGAGCAGCTGGCACGGCTGCTTCCGTGCAGAGAGAGGGGGAAGGAAGAGGGGAAAGAAGAGCAGGAGGAGGAGGGTAAGAGTGCTTTGTGTGCATCTCTCCTCACAGTGCTGATGTCACTGTGGAAAAAGGGGAGATGGGAGAGGAGCGCTCCAGGATATTTTTAGCAGCAGAGGCTAAAAAAAGCCCCAAAGCTCCCGAGGGGCTGCGGCAAAGCTGAACACTGAGAAACAACCGGAACACTCTCGCTCTCTCTCAGTCGCTCTGCTTCTCCCTGTGTCTGTCTTCTTTCTTCCTTCCTCTCTTTCATTTATATCTGTCTTATTCTCTTTCTCTTTACCTCCCACTCTGTGTCTTTTCTTCCTCTGCCTGTCATCAAGCTCCCTTTGCTGAGATTGGTTTGTGTCGTATAGCCTGCTTTACCACTGTCTTCAGCCCCTACACACATTTCCAGGAAGGATGAGAACAAATGTTCACCCATACAATTATTGTTCCGCAAAATACTTTCCGTTGTTAGCAAATCAGTGACTCTTTCATGTTTGCCTCAATGTTTAGCAGTCAGTGTTGCTGAAGGTTCTTTCCTAGTTTGTGGGCGTTGGATGATGTTTTATTATGTCACAGTGTATTAGTATTAACAGACTTGACATGGGAAATTCTGTTGATTTTCAGGTATGAAAACATTTAGAAAATGTAGTTCCTGTGTGCATGTGTGTAATGGGCATAGCATTTACAGTATGAGGAACTGATCATATTTCTGATATGACGGTGACTTCACATTTGGAAACCCTCCCCACCCTCCACCTCTCGATATTCCAGCTTCCAGACAGGCGTCAAATTGGTGATTCGACCGTCTTGACAACTTACAAGCATATCTTTCTTTGTGTGGAAAAATACATTTTGACAGCAGCCACTCTTGAAATGTTTTGGCCTGAACATAATTTTTATATTGCTTTAATGCAGAAATACACTACAAAATCACTGTGTTTGTACCAGTATTTTTAAAAAAGGGGCTTGTATATATATATATATATATTTTTTACAGCCAAACAGACTAAACAATATGGACTGAATGGGAGATTTTCATCATGTATTGCTTTAATCTTCCAGATTTGTACACTACTGCCATCTAGTGGTGCAACTGCAAACTATACATAAGTGATTTGTGTATATTAAGTGGCTGTCAAAACATTTTGGTGAGTGTAACTACAGTACTGTGCAAATAATTTGGGCACCCCTGGTCAAAAAGCCTTTTAATATCTAAATGAACAGAAGCGAACCTGACCTCTAAATGATACAACATTAAACATGACACATTTCTTCCCAATTTAAAGCAAGATTACTTTTTATTTTTACAGTTTCAAAATAATAAAAAAGGAAAAAGGCCCTGTGTAAAAGTGTGTTCCCTGTGGAAACCCTGTCAGTAATTACAATACAATTATCATTCAGAAATATGCTTTCCATTGTTAGCAAATGCGTGTCTCTTTCATGTGTGCCTTGATGTTTGGCACAATCGGTAATTACATTAGAAATGAGTGACGCTGAATGTACGCCCAGTCCTTTCCTAGTTTGTGGGCATTGGGTGATGTTTTATTATGTGACGATGTAGTAATATTAATATAGACATGGAAACATTGGAAACTTCTGTTGATTTTCAGGTATGAAAACATTTGTAATTAGTAATGTAAATTAGTTTATAATTAAGTCCTTGACCGCATTGTCCTTGGGCCATGTGTGTTAATTAAGTAATTCAAAATTGGCACTGTGCATTCAGACACCATAGGAAATAAAAGGGCTTGTATTCATAACTCCTAGGGCAACTATAACAGCATGTAAATCCCATTTTTCCTGGCAGAACTATTCTTCAGCCTCCTTGCATGTACGGCATGTTTGAGATCTTTCCACAGATTTTCAATGATATGGTTGCCATTCCAAAAGCATCATCTCTCTTTCCTGGAGGTACTTCATGGTTGATTTTGAGGTATGCTTTGGATCATTGTCTTGCTGGAATACCCAACCTCTCTTTAACTTCAATGTCTGGACTGACCTTTGAACATTAGCCTCATGAATTTCTTTATATTCTTCGACTCGCACAATCTTTTCTCTGCCTTCAGCTGCCACACAACCCCATAATAGATCCACCTCCATGCTTCACAGTTGGAAAGTTGTTCTTCTCTACAAAGACTTCACCCTTTTTTTCTCCAAACATACCTTCTTCGGTGGTCGCCAAAAAATTGAATTTTGGTTTTGTCAGTCCAAAGCACATTGTGGGGCACATAGGGGGCAACGTTGCTCAGGCAGTAAGTCGTCTGGCAGTTGGAGGGTTGCCGGTTCGATCTCGCCCTGGGTGTGTCGCTGAGCAAGACACCTAACCTTTAATAAAGGCGCTATATAAATTCCAAGCAATTACCATTGTTCCAAATGGCTTCAGGCTTCTAAATGTTTCCTTTAGCATACATCAGATGCTTAATTTTGTGTTGAGGTTGTTCTTTCTGGCAACTCTGCCATGTCGGTCTTTGATGTTTAAAGTACATTGTATTGTTGCCATGTGAACAGCATGTGCCTGCTACTCTTTTTCACAGCTCTTTGGAGTGGTGTGTGGGTTCTTCTAAGCATTTCTCACCAGGTCTCGGGCCATTCTATCTGAAATCTTTCTTGGTCTTCCAGACCTTGCCTTGACTTCAACTGTTCCATTGGACAGTGGAAATGGGTAGTTTGAAACATTGAGAGAGTTTTGTAGCCTCGCCTTTCTTGGTGGAAATGAACTATATTCATTCTGAGATCTCTGGACGACAGGAATCCATTGGTGTTAACACCAGACAGAACAACCACTGAAGTTGGATATTTTAGAAGTCACGGAGTTACTTCAGAATAAAATGTTCAGCCCTGGAATTATACTTACTTGACCGACTCATTGAAGCCGTAACTAGTAAATTACTTGGGTCTGGGCCTTTGAAATGATCTTTTAAAAAAAGTATCAAAGAATAATCCATAGGGGTTCCCAAACCTTTTCTCAGAGCCCTTTTTCTTTAAAAAAAAAGAAAAAAAAAAGTTATAAAAGAAGAAGAAAATAAAAAGCAATCTTGCTGTAAAATTTGCAGAAAGGTCTCATGTTCTGTACCATTGAGTTCAGGTTTGCTTCGATCACATACAGATCATTTGTAACAGATATTTATGAATACTAACTATAGTATTCTAAATAAGTATTTATATTAGCGGTGTGATTAACAATCATTTCAACACTTTTTCGTTGACCAAAAATTGGTAACGATATTTTTTTCTGAACTTGAAATGGTAAGCTCAGTTTAATTAAATGAACGCACTTTCACCACCAGTGACAAAACACACAAATTGGTCGGACAATTGAAATCCTGTCATGACAAAGATTGCCCTGCGCTGTATAAAATCAAATGCATTGACAAAGTTTACCGTTACATAAAAATATAAGACAAATTGTGCAGAAACCATTGCCATTGCATGTTACTCTATATCACGCGAATATTGAAGACTAATGTGACAGCGGAAGTTTGAGTGCACAACCCTGTCTGTAACAAAGTTCTCAATAGCAGCGGATTGGGCACATTTCATGCCAATTGAGTCTGTCAGGCGGAAGCCATGGGGAATAGGGATGAAAACACCCAAGAATGATCATTTTAACCGATGCTTTTAAAAAAATGAGACGCGATCGACCAGCATGACTGAGTATATTTCCTTTAACAGTATATTTAACTTTCAAATAATTTATATTCATGTTTCTATTAATGTTTCCAAATTTTTATGTAATGTTTTCAGGAAATATTATCATTATTGTTTTCAGGAAGTATTATTGTTACTGTTGTTTTCAGGAAATATTATTGCCTTGTATTCATTTCGAAAATAAAGAGAATGAATGCATGCTGGTTTGTTGTGAAATATTCTAGTCTTCATGGCCATAAGATAGATTTCACCCTTAAGTGGAAGGTCATCCAATAGCTCATCTAATCCTCCCAAGTTTACAAAAAATTATATTCATAAACATTGACCAATTATACATAGCAATATCTTCGAAGATATTTACTTTTGAAGAACAATCTGTTCCATTGTTGTGGTGCTCAGCCCTGCTTTGATTGCAAATGTTCCATAAAGCAAGAACCCGGAACAGCTCCTTTTATTTCAGTCTATGTTCCAGATTTGGCAGGGACTGGGTTTTAGTCAGTGCAGCTGTTCGGCTAACTAGGTAATCCTGCTTTGTGGAACAGGTCCCTGAATTCATTTTGTTTATTGTAGCTGTTAGTTTAAATCACCATATGCTTAGAAAGTTGTTTCTCATGTAAGGATTTTACATGTTTTTTAATAGGGAATCATTTTGCAGGCATACATTATTATTGGCAGTGAAGTTTGTATTTGGCTGTTGATATCATGGTATGATTGTTGAAACATTTTTATGGAAAAAAAAATTCTGATCATTCATTTCTTTTGCTTGTACACAGCTTGAGGGAATCATTATTTCTGTAAGATAAAAGCAGTCCTCTGCTGACCTGAGGAAATGCAAGTGGTTACTGGTGAGAGCATTTCTGCAGAATTTGGCAATAAAATACGCAATATTGGTTTTAAATTGCTGGATAAACGAACACGCTTCACGTTATGTTCTATATTTGATCATGACTAATTCACCCTTGATTCACTGGTGTTGTACAGGTCAGCATATACGGTGGACATATGCCATCAAAGTGTCTGTCCTACCGATGCAGTCTTTGCAGAGCTGAGTGCAGTGATGACAGTCCTGCTTTCCATCTCTCCTCCCAGCTGTCCACTGCAACCTGAGTCACAATGGTTTAGATCACCAGGTGTGCACAGAGGACGTGACATCACCCCTGGATGAACTTCCAATCGGTCATGGAGTGGCCATCGATGATGACAGCCCCACATACCAGGACCAGAGGGAGCCCATCTACCAGCAGCTGTCAGACCAGGCCATGCAGGTAACCAGCAGCCTGACAGACTAGGCCATGCAGGTAACCAGCAGCCTGTCAGACTAGACCTTGCAGGTGATCAGCAGCCTGTCAGACCAGGTCATACAGGTAACCAGCAGCCTGTCAGACCAGGCCATACAGGTAACCAGCAGCTGACAGATCAGGTCATACAGGTAACCAGCAGCCCGTCAGACCAGGCCATACAGGTAACCAGCAGCCTGTCAGACCAGACCTTGCAGGTGACCAGCAGCCTGTCAGACCAGGTCATACAGGTAACCAGCAGCCTGTCAGACCAGGCCATACAGGTAACCAGCAGCCTGTCAGACCAGACCTTGCAGGTGACCAGCAGCCTGTCAGACCAGGTCATACAGGTAACCAGCAGCCTGTCAGACCAGGCCATGCAGGTAACCAGCAGCCTGTCAGACCAGACCTTGCAGGTGACCAGCAGCCTGTCAGACCAGGTCATACAGGTAACCAGCAGCCTGACAGACTAGGCCATGCAGGTAACCAGCAGCCTGAACTGTTCTGCATGCTGATTTCTTTATGAATGTAGCACATTCACATATTTAGCACATAACCCATTCTCAGTAGATGGTGACTCAGGTGCTATCCATGACGTGTGCTAGTAACTGCATGGATGTTCTTTTTGATTGTGCTTCTCGTGAATTTTCAATCAGCAGAGGCAGAGAATGCCATATTATTTGAAATTTTGCAATTAAAAATGCCAAGTAATGCAACATAGCTTTTCCTTATTGTTGCAGTTCATGATGTATGGCTCAAAGCCAATTCTGCTAACCTTTTGCCGGTGTGTCTTTGTGTGCAGACCATGGAAAACAACCCCAAACTTTAAACCTAAGTGGACTTTGTTTGTACGTCTTTCAGAATAAATTAATCTGTTCTGATGACATGAACTGAAACCACTCAGGCTCCTGCAGACTGCAGAGCTTACAGTATACGACACTAGAGTATTCTCGGCTATCAGATATGATCTCAAACATGAAATTGGATATGGCTGTCTGTACAGACTGTACATCAGAAGTGGGCAAATGTTTTCCTGATTCCACCATTAGGTGGCGCTGTTAACTCACAAGAGCTGTTACAATATTTAGTAACGTTGCAGCATTAATCACTCTGGAAAAGATTTCAGTGAGAAGACTGACACTTTCTTGAAGCAAAATTGCATTGGAATTTTGCAAAAAGTGGTGAAAAGACAATATTTGGGACAGATTTTCATACTATATCTATACTACAAAATGTGTCACATTAAGATTCTCGGTTTTTACTAGGGGGTATTTTTATTTTGCTTTCACCATGTAAAAAAGACAGAACTTTACATACTGTACATAGTCCCTTTCCATTTCAGGGCACCATGATGTATGGGACAAAGGGCTTCACATGTGTTTCTGGTTAGCCAGGTGTGTGCACTCGCTTAGTGTAGGTACAGGTAAGAGTTTTCATTTCTAGGCTTTTATTTTATTTTATAAAAGTGCATTGCATTCAGGAATGACATAGTTGCACCTATTCTACCTATATTCATAGAAATCATGGTCAGCCTATTCTTAGTCCTACTGTATTCTTAGTCCTACTTTTACCATTTCTACGCCTCATCATGGCTTCCTTGACTTTCACTGGCACAACTCTGGTCCTCATATTGACAAATGTCACTAACAGACTCCACAGGGATTCAAAAGTCTAGACCAGATGCTGAAAGCTTTCTTACCTACACCTATCAGAAACACATATGAAGCACATATGAAGCTATTTGGCCCAAATATCATGTGTAATTCCTACGAGGCTCAGCCAATCTGGATGTAAATACTCCAGTCTGTGCCAGTCTGAACTTTAGCCTCATATTCACAATTTTATTTCAAATCCAGTGTGCTGGACAACAGAGCCAAAACGTCAGAAACTGTACCAAATACTGACAGACCGCACTGTATGTATATTCACAATCTCTCAAATATTTCAGAAAACAAATTAGTGCCAATTGGCTTCCAGTAATGTTGTTTTGAGCACTAGAAACATATGCTTTCTACTGGTGATCTATGCAGCTCCTATCTCACCAGGCTTCTGCATGGTTATGTGCTGTCATCATTGAGAGACTCACTGCAGAATATCATTAGGTCTCTTGTACTCAGGGTTTGTGTGGCGAAGGTCACTGGCTCCAAGTGCTCTTCAGAATAGTCAGTTGAAGCACTGAAGGGTCATTCAGGCAGCATAGCGGTGCATCGATTTCTGATTTGGCAAGAGTGAATTAGAAAAAGACCAACCCCCCCTCCCACAGAAAAGAAGAAAAATCAGTTGGTTAAATTGAAACCATTCTCTTTGTCACATTATACACTGGGACATTTGGCTGTAATGCTACTCATCAGGAGGAATAGATGTGCACACAGTCAGATATTCCAGCAAAAAAAATTGATTCTCTCCAATAATTTAACTTGCATGTTGCATTGTTTTCTGCTACTATGTGCTGAGGGGTGTCAATACTGTATCAAAATATATTGACTGATTCTAACACACGGTTGTTAATTGCAGGGCAAATAAATAAATAATAATGAAAAACAGTATAAATGTAAATGAGCAGCAGTAATAGATAGGCCTACCTGTAAAACAGCAGTCAGAACAAAGAGGGATTAAAACACTCCTGTATGAAATGCATGTTTTTTATTTGCTTAATGGGTTGACTTAATTGGCTTTGAGAGATCGTTTTCACTTGCACTCATGCAATTATGCTTACTAGATGTGTACACTTTGAATACATTAGATTATGTTTCATCGATCCATTCAATTTGAAAGTTTTGGAAGATATTTAAATTTAGTTTAGATCAAGCATCTTTCCTGTGGAAAAAATAACTTCCCCTTCCTGCTTTTCAGACTTTTTTATGCATCCCTGTGTAGTACTAGACTGTGATTAAATAGTATAACTATTTATATGTTTGACAAAAATTGGACAAGAGCACTTGTCTGTATTTAGAGTAGTTAGACTTCACAATCAGTTATGATTTATGTACGTCCGAATTTGAGGGGGAGACAAATGAAGGAAAGGAGGATCCATTTTAGAGGAGCAAGAGGAGGGAGGAGATTTTGAATGAAAGGGAGAGATGATGGTGTAAGAGGAATGGTTTATAGAAAGGAGGAGGACATGTTTGATGAAGAGGAGAGATGATGGTGTAAGAGGAATGGTTTATAGAAAGGAGGAGGACATGTTTGATAAAGAGGAGAGATGATGGTGTAAGAGGAGTGGTTTATGGAAAGGAGGAGGACATGTTTGATGAAGAGGAGAGATGATGGTGTAAGAGGAGTGGTTTATGGAAAGGAGGAGGACATGTTTGATGAAGAGGAGAGATGATGGTGTAAGAGGAGTGGTTTATGGAAAGGAGGAGGACATGTTTGATGAAGAGGAGAGATGATGGTGTAAGAGGAGTGGTTTATGGAAAGGAGGAGGACATGTTTGATGAAGAGGAGAGATGATGGTGTAAGAGGAGTGGTTTATGGAAAGGAGGAGGACATGTTTGATGAAGAGGAGAGATGATGGTGTAAGAGGAGTGGTTTATGGAAAGGCGGAGGACATGTTTGATGAAGAGGAGAGATGATGGTGTAAGAGGAGTGGTTTATGGACAGGAGGAGGACATGTTTGATGAAGAGAAGAATATTGATGCTGGAAGGGGGGTGGAAAGAGGAGGGTAATTATATTTGTGATTTCTTATTTGTTTTTATTTCTATGCAGTTTCTCGTTTTGGTTTTCAATTTCAGTTCAGTTCACTTTTCAGGGCAATTTTACAGTTTCAGTTTAGTTTAGATTTTCTCAAGATTTTTGCTCGTTTTAGTTTGGTTTTTACTTTGTTTCAGTTTCCTGTATTAATGTAAGAATTTGTCAGGGCTAAAAAAAATATTTATGAAAACATGCATTTACATCTATTTACATAATTCATTCTTCAAGTCTTAGTCATGAGCAAAAAGCACAGTGCTTACTGTAGTTGGCAGAAGTCCAATCCATTAAATGTAGTTTCGCTAGTTGGCAGCACATGCCATACTGCTGTTGCCTTACCTTAGTACATAGTCTCTTTTCTGTGATTTTGCGAACTGTTTGTATTTTTGTTTCCGCAAGCATTTTCTAATTCCAGGCTGCTGATTGCCCTGTTAACTATAATAACCTTGGGAGGAGGAGAGTGGAGTTACAGTGACTCTGAGTTGAGGCTGGAGAGTTGTGAAGCAGATGGTTTGCTACCCTGGTCTCAGAAGGCTGTGAGTTCAGTCAGGGTGGAACAGGAATCTGGATTAAGCCGGAAACCTTCATTTTCCCTCCTTTTTCACTAAGCACTACTCCATTCCATATCAGCACTTTCAGTCAGCCGTGTGTAATTATCCAAAAATCTTTTTATTGCTTTATGCACACAGCAATTATTGTAATTATCGCCTACATTCCCTTCTCAATGATCTGAAGTTGGGAATCGCACATTAAGGGGTTGGAAATATTGAATTGTCGAAAACAGCTCTGCCACCTTTGAGCCCTGTAGTTTAAGTGAAATAAATTCTATTATATTTTAATTTTGCATGTGATTTTATGAAGCAAGTAATTTTTCATTTATTTATTTATTTGCTTACTTATTTTTTAAACATATAGCCTGGAGGTATTTTGGTATCTTGTGTAATCATAATGCAAGTGTATTTAATGCATCTAATGCAGTCAACAGAAAGGCAGTGTGTAAACAAAAAAACTGGAGATATTAACTTAATATTAAATTAATTGGGCCTTATTCATTCAATTATACTGTATTGTATATGTGTATCTATGCACATTCTCATGGAAAATGTTGCATTTATTATTTATAATCAAATATTTATGGGTTCTCATGACCTTGTAGATGCTGCACACGTCATTGTATATGGTATTTCATCTGAGCAAATATGGTGGATCAGGGTAGCCAATTCCAAAATATCATAATTAATACCGCCTACTCCAAAATAGGGATACATTAGTGCCCAGTACGTAAAGTATGTTTCTTGTAAACAATGACCTTCAAGTATGTTTATATTACAGTTCTGCCATTTGCTAATGCTTAAAAAAACTACAAAATCTGAAAGTATCCTGAAACAAAACTCATAATACTTTAATAGCGTCATGAATTCCTAAGTACATGCACTAAATAAATATTTCACTGTGTGACCCGATTAATTGACATTTTTAGTAATCTGCTGTGAAGAAATCATCTCACTTTACTGACATTGGGTCTAATAGTTTGAATTAGCTAAAACCTTAGTAGGAAAAACATTGAAAGCCTCTATAAAATGAAAGAAGATCAGAGTCACTCTCTGGTATTGAAACAGACACTCGTCTTCCCAGTTCTGCTGTCTCTACCCTCCCCCACTGCATGGGCTTCCTTTGTGTGTAGGGATCCTTCATTTTACACGCATGTTCTCAGCAATTAACACAACACAATTAACAAAGCAGGGATTTGTTGCTGATGCTGAAGGTTTGATATAATATATGAGCACACTAGCACAACAACTTGTTCAACTACTAACACTAGGTTTGTGTTTTACATTTGAATATGTATGCTCTTATGGCATTCATACCAATGAAACAAAGCAAACTTATAAGTAGCTTATAATCGTTAGGATGCTTAACGGTATGTTTTGTTCTTTGATTCAAATGTACAGGTGATATGACAAAGGACTCGGATTTTATTATCAGTTGCTGTAAAGATTGAACAGAAAAGTACAATAGCGCTGGCAAGAAAATGCGTACATGCACCTATAAACTCACACATTTATAGGCGGAGGTGTTTAAGGCAGGCGGGTAACAGGGCTGCTTGTTTTTATTTCAGAACTCTGCTTCATTTGTAATTTATGGTGAAGTTAGATTTTATCAAACCTAAGTGTAAAGGTGAGAACTGTGATAGATGATCACTGAAATAACATGCCGCTCTTTGAACTGTGCTGCTAGTGTAGTGTAAACTGTGTTTATTTGTGACTGCTTTTTTCAGTGGCAGGAGGGTCATAAATGCATGCTTCAAATGTCCCTCAAGGCAATAGAATGGACATCTGTTCTATAAATTTGTGATAAAAAAATATGGTTCTCTAGTGACCAGGGCTGTTTTGCTAAATTAAGTGATGTAAAATGGTTTCAGTGCACTGTGTATTGCATTGGGTTGTGGCTTCAGATACCTTGGGCATAAACAGGCTATCACACTTGAACGTTTCACATAGTCTGCATGGTTTAACCAGGTGTATAAATGTGTCAGTTTCCCTGGCTGAAGACAAATGCTAGGCAAACAAATCATGTCATATAACGAATATTTAAAAAATGAAACCTGAGTAACCTGCTGCTATAAAGCTGCTAAGGTTATCACCACTGTCTGTTGGTGTCAACAGGGTAATATGAGTCATAGTTCTTGTGAGTTAGTATTCAGTAATTACCTTTTTTTCTTTTACATTACATGGCAGACGCTCTTATCCAGAGCGACGTACAATTGATTATACTAAGCAGGAGACAATGCAGGGTTAAGGGCCTTGCTCAAGGGCCCAACGGCTGTGCGGATCTTATTTGGCTACACCGGGGATTGAACCCCCGACCTTGCGTGTCCCAGTCATGTACCTTAACCACTACGCTACAGGCCTCACGTTCTTTCTTTACGTGAGCTTGCACTGGAGGGGAAAGGCATTTCAGTGTGACGCGCCCTGCTTAATGCGTGATCTCAGCGCGCAGAGAACATGGCGGATTACAGCAGCATCATTGACCTGTAAATGTCTGAATCTTGGACCTGCACAGGGTTGAAGCACGCTGAGCCAGTTCAGCCTCCCTGAGCTCACAGTGTCCACCGTGACGTGGCATATGCTAACACGGTGTGACAAAAAGCCATTCCACACAGAAACCCTGCATAAGACGGCTTGTGGCTGTAAAAGTAACTTTCTCGGCTCACAGAATACCTGTTCACATAATTCCGCCGTAGTAGTCTGGGGCTATTTCGTAGCCGCTCCAGGAATGTGGATTGTGCAGCTTATTTGCGGTGTGACGTAGGAGCTGAATGTTAATCCGCCTTCAGGGCCGGGGTAGCGGGAGTCAGCGAGACGGCAGCAGCATCAGCAGTGCTGAGTGTGCTCCGACTCCCAGCCATTACTCTAATAATTACAGCCATCTGCAGGGGAGGAGAGATAATATCCACTCCATTCCGGCTCCGCATGGGGCAGACGGTGCTGCGAGACGTGTTTATCCCTAACAGAAACCTGCACGTACCTGTCATCAGATGAGGACCGAGCAAATCAGGTTAAGTACCCAGAGTGCCTTGCTCAAGGGGGCTGCCCGGGCTTTGGGAACACAGTCCTCTGATTGCGAGCCCAGTCTCCCGACTGTTAGAGGCTGGCAGGGCTCGAACAATTTGGATAAATGCATCCTTTCCTTGCAGCGAGGATCCCAAGTGTAAAAGAAAACCGGCTTTTGTGCAGTGGCAATTATGGAAAATTTTGAGTTAGGCTTGCACCCCCCAAAACAGCGGTCGGTTCAATTTCCATGAGTACTTTTGAGGCACTTAACCTGGTTCAGGAAATATGTAGCTATATATATATATATATATATATATATATATATATATACACAGTGGTGTGAAAAAGTGTTTGCCCCCTTCCTGATTTCTTATTTTTTTTGCATGTTTGCAAATATTAGTCAAAGACAGCACAAGTAAACACAAAATGCAGTTTTTAAATGAAGGTTTTTATTATTAAGGGAGGGCCATGTAGGTTTGGATTTTTTTTCTCCCTTAATAATAAAAACCTTCATTTAAAAACTGCATTTTGTGTTTACTTGTGTTGTCTTTGACTAATATTTAAATTTGTTTGATGATCTGAAACATTTAAGTGTGACAAACATGCAAAAAAATAAGAAATCAGGAAGGGGGCAAACACTTTTTCACACCACTGTATATATATATATATATATATATATATATACATATATACAGTGGTGTGAAAAAGTGTTTGCCCCCTTCCTGATTTCTTATTTTTTTGCATGTTTGTCACACTTAAATGTTTCAGATCATATATATATATATATATATATATATATATATATATATATATATATGTATGTTGCATTTAGACAATACGGCCATCTCCTTTGAAAATAATATAATGAAATGAAATGTTTACACAAGTTGTTCTTGAATGCTGTTTCCACAGACGGGGAACTTGAAGCTGAGCAAGCCAGTTGCCCTGTGGACGCAGCAGGACGTCTGCAAGTGGCTGAAGAAACACTGTCCCAACCAGTACCAGATCTACAGCGACACCTTCAAACAGCATGACATCACAGGTGATCCCTCAACCGAACACGTACTCACTCCTCTGTCCTCAGTCTCCGATGACAGCCATGTTGTGAATGATGCTAGAATACACCTTCACTCTTTTCTGGTTTGTGATCTTTTAATTGCCTCAAGTGATTCAGCACAACAACCACAAAACCAGCATCAGCTCTTCCACAGCAAATCAGTCATTGAAACTGTGCTCATGACAGAGAGGCATGGTGCCTGACAGATATTTTTTGTAAGAATATGGCTGACATTAATAGTGGAAGCCACAGGAGAAAGAGACATCTGAATGGAACATCCTACTGTGACATCCTTTGAGATATTGTGGAAAAGTATGTTGGGTTTGAGAGGAAAAACAAAGAAATCATATTGAAGCACAAGTGAGGGAACGTGGAAAAATGTCCCTTGGCAACCAAAGATAAAACTGTTTTATTGAGCTCGAAATTGAATTGAACAAGTTTGAAGCTTCAACAAATTCTCAGTGCACAACATTAATCAAGACATTAATATTATTAAGAGCTAAAACAGAGGAATGCAGTTTGACAAGGAAAGCTCTCCAATGTAAGACGATTCTTCTGGCCTGGTCAGGGGTACTTCTGCCTTGCATGGATCCAGATTTAATTGGACTGTGAAGTTGGGTGTGCTATCACTCACACACTCACTCATTCACTCACTCACTCACTCACTCACTCACTCACTCACTCACACACTCACACACTCACACTCATTCACTCACTCACTCACTCACTCACTCACTCACTCACTCACTCACTCACTCACTCACTCACTCACTCACTCACTCACTCACACACTCACTCACTCACACCCTCACACCCTCACTCACTCACTCACTCACTCACTCACTCACTCGCACCCTCACTCACTCACTCACTCACTCACTCACTCACTCACTCACTCACTCACTCACTCACAAACATTGGGTCACTTGCAACAACATTTTCATATTCTCCTCGGTAACTGGTTAGAGAAGTTAGAACTTCTCAGTTCTGTCAATGGATTATGGGTATTAAGTTTAGTATGTGATAATTTTGTGTTGGTCTTACACTATTGGTCTTCATTCAGTGCATAATATGGGTTGCTCTCATTAATGGGGGGCCGCAGGTGTAATGTAGGTAGCATGACCTCCATTACATGCAAAGCATAAATATGCATAGGTGACAGTGGATTTGTGAAAGCAGCCACTCCATGCCCACGCCACCTATTTCCATTCTTAAAAGAGACCACAGAATAAACGGGGCAGAGATTGTGCTGGAGTGGTCTTAAAGCGAACATAGATGCCTTTCGCATGGACCTAATGTACTGGCAAAATGCAGAATTCAAAACTGCAGGATCAGGACTCATTTATTTCATTTATGGGATTGATTACCAGTTTACATGCAGTACACACATACAGACCGGCTACACTTCAGAAAATTCTATTAAATAAAATGCAAAGTATGTATATACAGTGTCGATCTGTTACGCAGTCAGCAGATGTATTTTATGTTTTAAATATTAATGGTTCTCAGTGGATTACTGTAGGTATAAAAGTGAGGCAGTAGAAAGATCATAGAGGAGCTAATCCGTGCTTATATAGTATGCATTTTTTATTTTCTGTTTTTACAAATGATGGATGTGACCCTTAAGGCCTGGTTCTCCTTGTATTATGTGGCATGCGAGTTCATGCAATATCTGAATGTGTTCTGTAATCTCCACCAAATGATTTATCTGGAAATACATCTGTGAGAAGCTGAAAGCAGATTAAAGCAGAGAACCTGAAAGCTGCATGGAGGAGAATGCAGTGCTGGTTTTTTACCTTCAGTATCAGTGCTGTGCAGGAGTTTGTGTTGAAATAATGCAGATCTTTCATTATCTGAGAATAAAATTTACATCTAATTAGTGCACCGAGAACAGCCTGTTGGGAGCTCTTGACATTCATTTCGCCTAAAGAATCGTGACATGGTCAAATGCACTATTTCTCTCTCTCTGTGCTTCCCTCAGTTCAACCATCTATCCTTCCCTCACTGCCTCCCTGTTTCTCTTTCTCTCACTCTCCCTTTCACCTTCCCTCTCTCTTTCGATCCGAGGCACAATGCTGTAGGTCCGTGGGAGCGAAATGAGAAACAAGAAATTTGTTGACTGCGGAACAAAAGTGCTAGATTATTTAGCGGCGTGCATGTCTTTCTTCTGCTGTCAGGGAATCGATCGAGCTGCCATCAGCAAAACAATTCGCCATCAACCACGAAGAAAAGCTTCCAGTTTAACTCTCTCCCAGGAACTTCATTTAAAAAGATCAATAGTGCTGTGTAGGAGGACAGCTCTCTCTCCGGGGTGAGCTGTGCCCCTGCATGGTTCCGGCGCAACTCCTGCAGCTCCGTCAGCTGCCTGAAGAAGATTGACAGCGCTGTCAAACGTGTTAGACAGCACTGTCTTGTTTGAGAGACAGCCCAACAATTATCATTATCATTATGCGTCAGAGAAAGACAGCACAGCTATGTGCGAGATAGACCAGTCACGCTGCCGGTTGGGTCAGACACACAGACTGTCCTACTGTGTCTTACAGCGCCATCAGGCGTTTGAGCCCATCCACGGGTGAGGCTGGTTATCACGGTTGCTTTCCCTTCGTGCGTAGTGTGGCGACACTTGCCCAGAGGATTGTGGGTATGCCCGTTTTCCCTGTGCACATGCACACCACCCTCAATCTGGTAAAGACTGACTCTAATCCTGTATCTCTGCACTCCGCATTCATTGACCTCGGACCCGCTGCCAGATTCATTCACGTAGTCGTGAGTTATAGCCCTCTGAGGTTTACAAAAAAGGGGAAGGTGGCGCAGATTTGTAGACCCCCTCACCCCACCACACCCCCGTCCCGGCCCACTACAAATGCGTAATTAGTAGAGTACAGTCACAGCGCTGGAGGTGGAGGCAGGATGATGGCACAGGAAGGTGAGCGCATTAATTCAGCAACATTAATCACAGCTTCAGGGTCCAAACGTGGAGATTAATGTGCAAGGGATTCTGGGAGGTAGTAGTCCCGCTCCGTCTCTTTCATTAATTTCCCTGCTATGCACGCACTTGTGCTCCCACAGTGAGGACAGTCCTGTTGAGGCTGGTTCAGGTTAGACTTTGGGAACACTGTTAGCACCAGTGACGCTACAAAGTGGCTCTTGCACAATGACCAGGCAGTGGAGTATTAATATTCTTATCCGATTAGCGAGGGAACACATCAGTGGAGAGGCTTGTGACAGTGGCTGAGCCTCTATTTCTCAAACTTGTCTCATTGATAATTCCACGTATAAGAACAGTGGTATTAACATTCTGCTTCTTTTGAAATGGCCATAGGCCATGGTGGGTAGAGCTAATGGTGGCTATGATCCAGCCATGTTCACTCTAGCTATAACTGCAATATTATGATCTGCGTCAATGCCCTTCTATTAATATCAATGTATTTGTGTTTTGTGACTAGAATTTTTTTTTTATCCTCATAATCTGTGCTCCTGTGCTTTCCCCAAAGATGATCAAAAATAGGCACCAGTGATATTTTTTTTCATTCACCTCCATGTCCTCAGAAACACTGAGGACATGGAGTGATTGGTTGAATGCAAGTGGAGTAAAAAAGCTTACTGACAAAAGTTGATATATTTACACCTGGTACCTTTAGGGAACCTTATGGATTCTAGCTGGTGCGTTCATTAGGGTCTTGTGAATTTGGCTAATACTGTCTGACCACACCTCAGATTTTCTGCCTGTCCATGAATAACTGCAACAGTCCTTGGAAAGACAAATATTTTACCCATGCTCTTCATTATTTGTAATTTATATGATTGGCAGACGTCTTAATTCAGGCTGTTGAAATTTTACATTATTTCCCCAGATTCTCTGGGCCTGATCAGAGAGCGCCTCGGTGTGCTAGGCAGCTGAACACAGCCGTTAGTGTGTGAAGAGTGGAAACGCTCACGGTGTTGATGAGGAAGCAGTTGCATCAGTTCAACTTAAATCCTGCTGCTTATAGGGCTGATGCAAATACTGGCAGCAAACAGTGTTAGATAAACATGGACTAGTTACATCATTACTGCATTTTACACGTCTCTGGGGACAATAGAAGTCCACCGTTGATACCAGGTAATGGACGGAGGTGATGAAGCAAGCTTTTTCTAGGTAGAAACAAGAAAATGAGTGGAAGCATTCTAATGGAAATGTATTAGCCATATGGGCACGTGATAAACACTGCTCTGACTGCCTCTGTGCTGTGTGCTCCCTTTTAAGGCATTCCTCTCTGTAGCCATTTCCCTCCTCACTTCTGGCCCACTCTTTATGGCCTGGGGCTGTTTCCAGCGTTATCTCTCTCTCTCTGTAATGTAGCCGCCCGGCTCTCCTTGTTGTGCTGTCCCTCAGCTGGAGGGAGGGGTGTGGGGGGGTCATTCAGCTGACCCCGAGAGCCAGAGCTCTGCTGAGCTCCACTACTCTCAAACCTCATTTGTGCTTTGAGAAATCCCCGCCTGTCTCTTTGGGGACCTTGAAACTATTGACCCGCAACCGAACAAGGAAAAATGTTTGTCTATAGCGAGAGGTTTGCGCAAAAGTAAGTAAGCTCAGTTTGATGTTTGATGTACAAGCACACGCCCATGGACAGACTATCAGTCTGCCCAAGGGCCATTACCCACAATCCATTTATTTTATTGCTTTTGGAACAAAAAGTAAATACACTAACTACCATTTTTAAAAGTGTTCAGTATGACTTGGCCCAGAATTGAACTCAGTTTTGTGGGGTCAGGGCACACATCCTAACCGTGAAATGGTTATTTCTGTGGGGAAAAGGGCACAAGAAAAACGGCACTCAGTGGACCAAAAGAAATGCACTCAATGAAGGAGAATGGTCATTTGTACACACACACACACACACACACACACACACACGCGCAAACACACACACATACACGCGCACTCACACTCAGACATACACACACACACACAGACACGCATACACACACGCATACACACATGCGCACTCAGGCACACACACACTCACACACGCACGCACACACACACACACAAAGCTGTATAATATTAATATTTAGTCATGGCTGTATCTACTCAAGAAAAGCACGCAAAATAATTCTATGACCTCAGAGCTGCCTACATTTGTCTCTGACTGCAGAAATAAAACAGAACAGTGTAACTTAAGGGCAGTACTCAAAAAAAGAAGAAAAAAGCATGTAAAAATAGCCTGTTCATGGTGGCTGGAGTAACCTTCAGCATATTGGATAATACCAGCCGACTAACCTTCAGCGTGATTAATTGCACTATTGGTTTTTAGGACACTGCAACATTTTATAGGATTTTTTTTGCTTTAAGTATGATGCATGATCAAACGGAATATAGATCAATCAAGCTGGATTTTTGTTTTATTTTTCGTAAATTACACTTCATTGCAGAAAAGAAGATAACAGATTGAAATGAAAGATTATACCAGTTACGAAGAACAAAATTGTACAATGACAAAAAGTATGAAGTGACGGCAATTAAGCAATTACTGCGAATCATTGGTAGTTGACATCCATCGCGTGGACGCGTGTGATTTGTATTCAGGAACCGGGTTTAGCTCAAATGCGGGGACGAGACTGTCCAGGTCAGCAAGACGGCACGGTCCACTGCGGCCGTCGATACGGGGGGACGTAACAGATATTGGATTAAGGGGGCACAGGGGCTGAAAATGCTGATGTGGTGTTTGGCCCTCTCTCCCTCCCAGGCCGGGCTCTGATGCGGCTGACAGACAGGAAGATGGAGCGGATGGGCATCATGCAGGAGAGCCAGCGCCAGTACGTCTTGCAGCAGGTCCTGCAGCTCAGGGTGCGAGAGGAGGTGCGCAACCTGCAGCTGCTCACACAAGGTACGGGCTGCTGCGCTGATCCTGGGTCAGTCCCCAGCCTTTTCCTTCACATTACTGCGGGTCTCGACTAGCAACGGGTAAGATGATCCTGGATCAGGTGGGACAGAGGGTACAATGCACTATACGGTATGGGCTCCATCTTCTGTTAGTCACTTCTGACATGTAGGCTTAAGCGGCGTGGCGCTACCCAAATAAACCAAGACATTGTTTAATGGTTGCGGTAGATTTTGTACTGTGCAGTGTATGTCTCCTCTTAGCATTCAATTCTACTGTAATAAAATGTAAATTACTTCTTCTTATAACAACATCTGAATTTCATAAACAGAACACAGCTTTGTATTGTCTCCAGAACTATAATCCATATTGCGTTTTGGCAACATTCATTCGCATCAGCTACTGCCTTGTCATAACCTCAAAACAGGATTGTATTTGCCTCAATTCTGCTATTTGTGTGCCCACAGAATTGTGTAGCTCAGTTGGCTTTGCGCTGGTCCGTGCCCTGGCCTATGAGTAGATTGCTGCTGTACAGCAGCAGGTTAGAAATGGCCAAGCGGTGTAAGGAGAGTGGAAGTGAGCTGGGTAATTGTGTGTTAGGGAGGAAGGTGCCTGTGGGAGAGGCGGCGGTGGCAGGGGAAAATAACAGCTATAATGGAATGGGAAAGCCCAGAGAGTCACCTGTTTGTGTGCAGGCCCTGTGGCGGGTCATTGCGGGCGGTGATTCATCTTCGCTCAGACACCGCAGTGGTTGCTGCTCATGTACAGTAGCTGACCCTAGTTTGTTTTGATGGGAAGTGGAGCTCTGCTTGTGTTCCCTCAGAGACCTGACTTCAGCAGTGCAGTCCTTTCGCTGGAGCTAAAATGGCTGAAGGTTATGTGGCGTAGTGGCTCAAGATCTGGACTGCAGCATTGCCGAAATGTTTTCACTCCTCACAGAAGCAGCTTAGGGTCACAGAAGGTCCCAGGGCTAGATGGGCCGGTCTATTTTAATCCTGAACAAGGTGCTTAAGCTGAATATCACCAAATGTTTCCAAGTCTGTAGCAGATGGGGGGGCTTTTGAAATTCCCTGTACACTGGCACAGTGTGGCACAGGCATTATTAAACCCATGGTAAAGTACTACAGGGTTTAATAATGACCAGTGATTGGTTTTCCTGCTTGATTATATGGCATTAGGGTGACATGGGAACCAGTGAAGGACAGTGGATGGTGCAGTCAGTTTACACGGGAGGTGATCCAGACACAGTGGTTAGGAAAATGGGGAGTCCAAATCTTTAGAGTTGCTCCTTTGACACAAAGTACTTGCCTTCAAATGCTGTTATAAACCGCCGTCTGTATTGTAATAATGGGTCCTGTGATTGTATAGACAGAGTCATCTGCTAAACGAATAAGAAACGCAATATTATGTGTTATGTGCCATGGTTAAAAGATAAGAGAAGAGTCCCACACGGAATTGTTTTCTAACAGGGTCATTTTGTTGGCAAATGGAGTAAAAAGTCATTGGTCTGCATAACCTTTCAGGTCATTAATTTGTAGTTTGGTTGTTTAGCAGACCCTTTTACCCAGAAGGACTTATAAAAGTATGTTGAGGTAAATTGGAGAAAATTCCAAGGATTTATTTTATGGCGGGATTTAATTTACACTGGCGCATGGAATGCTAATTCTATTGGAAATAACTCAAGGTTTGAAAATGTGAATATAATATAATGTTCAGAATAATTGCCAAGCAGAGCTGTTTGATATGCTATATTTTTGCATCATGTAGATGGACCTCTGATTAGACAAAAATGAAGAATGATTGTAATGATCATTTGACTGTGATCAGGATCATGATCAAAATGCCACAGACTATAATGTGCTTCGGAATTTATACATCTGTCCATTTCCTTGAGGCTAGCATCGTACCTTTGTTTTTAAATATCCTAATATCACTACATTCAAGTGTAAGATGAGGTAAATATGGATAACAAAATTACAGTAACCATGTTTATATTTCAAATCTCAATTATGGTATATTTTTGTGCCAAATGTTCTCTATATATATCCTACATGTTAATATTCTTATATTTGATATTCAAGGTTCATTAAAAAAATGAATGTGCTCATGTTAAGTACAGAATTTTCCTGTTAAAAGGCATTATAGTTTCTATTTATTTTATGTTTCCATTTCTTTCATCAACCTGAAAATGTCAGTGTTTTTTTTAACACCCTTGCAACCCGATTAGCTGCATTTTCAAAGGCATTAAAAGGCCTTATCATACGTAAATAACCATGCGCCTTTCATGCAATTACATTCATCCCAGGTGCCTTTGAGTCTCATAGAACTCCAGTTTCATTAGTAAATAACTGAAGCTGATGCTATCAGCACTTGCATTTCCATGACTTCTGTGAGATTAAGAGTTTTCTCTTGCTGCGTGTGGCCTTGTCTGTAGTGCGATTAAGAAGGCTGAGGCAGGTGACATGTCAATTCTGTCCCGGCAGCCTCTACATGGGCCTCTACATTTGTACATAACGTGCAGGGATCGTATGCTCTCCTGAGAGGCAGGAAAGATTCAGTGAGCAGGACACTGTACAGAATTCATTATCACCTCCATTCTTGGTAGGTTTCCTGCTGAGCAAATAGTTTCATCATGTGATTCCTACATTTGTAAAAGTAAGTTCTATTTCATTCAGGTATACATATTACAACTGTAAATTGAACTCATACCTTATCGGGGGAATGGTTTAGTGTGCCACTGTAACCAATGGTACCTACATCTAAAAAGCTTTAAGAATCTTCACTAAGAACATCTCCTTTCAACAGCTATGCTACGGTACTTCAGTCTCATTGCTTTTACAGATAACAAACCTTAAATTTTCATCCAGTAAGTGATTTATGGCGCTATTTGTCTGATAAAGGATGAGACGGCCCACTTGATGGTTGTGTGATTTTGCAGCAAGCTAAGAGAAGTGTGAAATGGACCTTTTTATATTGGCGCTGCATTCATTAATGTGTTCAACCGAAAGATGTAGCCGGATGCATACGCTGCTCTGGTCTGAAAGAGGAAGTGTGCTATTTTGTTGTAAAAGCATATGAGTAGTCCAGCTTTACATAGTGAGATGTTTTACTGTTCCTGAACCTCTTCCTCATGGCTTTGTCTCCTCTCCTCACACTCTCCTTACATCCTTACCCCCAGTGTGAGTCATTGATTAGGCAGTCAAGCTGAAGTCAGGGTCACTCTGTGTGAGCTGTAGAGCTTCAATTAGAATAAATTCCAGAGGGGAAAATATAGATATAGGAAGAGAGAGAACAATTTCTGCATTCATTTTAATTCATATTAATTTGTGAGACAAATTATTAAAGCATTAAACGCTTATCCTCAGAATGTTTCATTTTAAGATATGTGGTAAAGTTGTGTCCAGTAACTTTACTGTTTTTATTTTGAATGTGAATAGTCTGCATCTTGGGTGAAGTTACATGTTGTGACATGCTATCCATTTATACAGCTGGCAGTAAAGCCGGCCAGGTTAAGATCCTTGCTCAAGGATACAGCAGCAGAGCCCCCCCCTGGGGTTTGAAAAGCCTTCTGATATATGCTCGTGAGCTGAAGGCCTGCTGTGCAGCCCACTGGAGCTTTCCGCCACTGTTCATGATTGCATGCATGTCCTGAAATTAATCTGCCAGTCAACCGCTGTACCCACATGCCCAAGGAATGAAACCAAGCTCTCTCATTTTTTTTTGCGGTGTTTCCCTTTCTCATTAATCCGTTCTTATTTCACACGGAATTCACAAAATATTCCTCATAGGTAGAAGCCATATTTATTAAGAATGGGAGAAAATGTTTTTGTTTGTGGCTTAGATGTTTATAAAAATATCCAGGCCAATACCCTATAATAACATTTTTGCATTATTTGGTCTCACTACGTGCTCATTGGATTTCCAGTAAATCTCCCTTTATGCCAAAAAGATTTTTTCTCAGAAGATGCATCTTAATACATAATTGTCCACAATAAATCACAAGATAAAATAAAGGTATAGATATAATATCAGAAAAATCTATTTTGATAGAATGATTCAGCCCATATACATTAATGAAGATGGTGTTGTATATTGAAGCCTATTTTTATAGGTTCTGAATTCCTGGAGTGTATGCTGGCTTTTGTTCAGTCCAATTATGCTGTTTTAATTAGTCCAATTAATTACCAAGACTACACAGTTACACAGATGCTTTCCCTGGAATACACTGCGGAAAAATGTTTGTCTAGGCTACGTGTGAATTATTCATAAATATTCATGTTTTTGAAATTAAGATTAGAGGTTTGAGAAAAAAAAGCACACCTATCTGAATTCAGTTTATTGTTAGAGTGTGTGTTTTTCAGGATGCTGTAGTCTTGGCTTGTCTTGTGGTGTTGGATGGCACTGTAGAA